>NC_135217.1:29042310-29342310 GCF_052324685.1 Brachyhypopomus gauderio
ATTGGTGTGACACTAGTGTGCAATATTCTGTAAGATTCTGTTTGGTCATGTAGAGTTTTCTTTTCACCTACTGCTTGAGTCCACATCAGGTTCTTCCAAATGGACAGCAGAATCCTTTTCATATCTAAAAGGTAAAGACATTGAAGAGAGGTTGATACAGGACACCAACATTTTTATTACTGAATCATGATTGATGCAATGACATTTTATATTTTTCACTCTTTATGAGTTTTGGCTGACTTGGTCTTTTTCATTTTTCCACCCATACCTTTTGAGCACAACTCGAAGAGAACAGCAGAAGACAGAACAAGCATTAGAAGATGAAGGTAATCAAAGACACATTGAATACAACAGGTGTACATAATAAATTGTCTGCATTAAAGAGTAATTGGTGTGACACTAGTGTGCAATATTCTGTAAGATTCTGTTTGGTCATGTAGAGTTTTCTTTTCACCTACTGCTTGAGTCCACATCAGGTTCTTCCAAATGGACAGCAGAGTCCTTTTCATATCTAAAAGGTAAAGACATTGAAGAGAGTGTGATACAGGACACCAACATTTTTATTACTGAATCATGATTGATGCAATGACATTTTATATTTTTCACTCTTTATGAGTTTTGGCTGACTTGATCTTTTTCATTTTTCCACCCATACCTTTTGAGCACAACTCGAACGGAACAGCAGAGGACAGAACAAGCCTTAGAAGATGAAGGTAATCAAAGACACATTGAATACAACATGTGTACATAATAAATTGTCCGCATTAAACAGTAATTGGTGTGACACTAGTGTGCAATTTTCTGTAAGATTCTGTTTGGTCATGTAGAGTTTTCTTTTCACCTACTGCTTGAGTCCACATCAGGTTCTTCCAAATGGACAGCAGAATCCTTTTCATATCTAAAAGGTAAAGACATTGAAGAGAGGTTGATACAGGACACCAACATTTTTATTACTGAATCATGATTGATGCAATGACATTTTATAATTTTCACTCTTTATGAGTTTTGGCTGACTTGGTCTTTTTCATTTTTCCACCCATACCTTTTGAGCACAACTCGAAGAGAACAGCAGAAGACAGAACAAGCATTAGAAGATGAAGGTAATCAAAGACACATTGAATACAACATGTGTACATAATAAATTGTCTGCATTAAACAGTAATTGGTGTGACACTAGTGTGCAATATTCTGTAAGATTCTGTTTGGTCATGTAGAGTTTTCTTTTCACCTACTGCTTGAGTCCACATCAGGTTGTTCCAAATGGACAGCAGAGTCCTTTTCATATCTAAAAGGTAAAGACATTGAAGAGAGGTTGATACAGGACACCAACATTTTTATTACTGAATCATGATTGATGCAATGACATTTTATATTTTTCACTCTTTATGAGTTTTGGCTGACTTGGTCTTTTTCATTTTTCCACCCATACCTTTTGAGCACAACTCGAACGGAACAGCAGAGGACAGAACAAGCATTAGAAGATGAAGGTAATCAAAGACACATTGAATACAACATGTGTACATAATAAATTGTCAGCATTAAACAGTAATTGGTGTGACACTAGTGTGCAATATTCTGTAAGATTCTGTTTGGTCATGTAGAGTTTTCTTTTCACCTACTGCTTGAGTCCACATCAGGTTGTTCCAAATGGACAGCAGAGTCCTTTTCATATCTAAAAGGTAAAGACATTGAAGAGAGGTTGATACAGGACACCAACATCTTTATTACTGAATCATGATTGATGCAATTACATTTTATATTTTTCACTCTTTATGAGTTTTGCATGACTTGGTCTTTTTCATTTTTCCACCCATACCTTTTGAGCACAACTCGAACGGAACAGCAGAGAACAGAACAAGCATTAGAAGATGAAGGTAATCAAAGACACATTGAATACAACATGTGTACATAATAAATTGTCCGCATTAAACAGTAATTGGTGTGACACTAGTGTGCAATTTTCTGTAAGATTCTGTTTGGTCATGTAGAGTTTTCTTTTCACCTACTGCTTGAGTCCACATCAGGTTCTCCCAAATGGACAGCAGAATCTTTTTCATATCTAAAAGGTATAGACTTTGAAGAGAGTGTGATGCAGGACACCAACATTTTCATTACTGAATCATGATTGATGCAATGACATTTTATATTTTTCACTCTTTATGAGTTTTGGATGACTTGGTCTTTTTCGTTTTTCCACCCATACCTTTTGAGGACAACTCGAACGGAACAGCAGAGGACAGAACAAGCATTAGAAGATGAAGGTAATCAAAGACACATTGAATACAACATGTGTACATAATAAATTGTCCGCATTAAACAGTAATTGGTGTGACACTAGTGTGCAATTTTCTGTAAGATTCTGTTTGATCATGTAGAGTTTTCTTTTCACCTACTGCTTGAGTCCACATCAGGTTCTCCCAAATGGACAGCAGAATCTTTTTCATATCTAAAAGGTATAGACATTGAAGAGAGTGTGATGCAGGACACCAACATTTTCATTACTGAATCATGATTGATGCAATGACATTTTATATTTTTCACTCTTTATGAGTTTTGGATGACTTGGTCTTTTTCATTTTTCCACCCATACCTTTTGAGGACAACTCGAACGGAACAGCAGAGGACAGAACAAGCATTAGAAGATGAAGGTAATCAAAGACACATTGAATACAACATGTGTACATAATAAATTGTCCGCATTAAACAGTAATTGGTGTGACACTAGTGTGCAATATTCTGTAAGATTCTGTTTGGTCATGTAGAGTTTTCTTTTCACCTACTGCTTGAGTCCACATCAGGTTCTTCCAAATGGACAGCAGAATCCTTTTCATATCTAAAAGGTAAAGACATTGAAGAGAGTGTGATACAGGACACCAACATTTTTATTACTGAATCATGATTGATGCAATGACATTTTATATTTTTCACTCTTTATGAGTTTTGGCTGACTTGGTCTTTTTCATTTTTCCACCCATACCTTTTGAGCACAACTCGAACGGAACAGCAGAGGACAGAACAAGCATTAGAAGATGAAGGTAATCAAAGACACATTGAATACAACATGTGTACATAATAAATTGTCCGCATTAAACAGTAATTGGTGTGACACTAGTGTGCAATATTCTGTAAGATTCTGTTTGGTCATGTAGAGTTTTCTTTTCACCTACTGCTTGAGTCCACATCAGGTTCTTCCAAATGGACAGCAGAATCCTTTTCATATCTAAAAGGTAAAGACATTGAAGAGAGGTTGATACAGGACACCAACATTTTTATTACTGAATCATGATTGATGCAATGACATTTTATATTTTTCACTCTTTATGAGTTTTGGCTGACTTGGTCTTTTTCATTTTTCCACCCATACCTTTTGAGCACAACTCGAAGAGAACAGCAGAAGACAGAACAAGCATTAGAAGATGAAGGTAATCAAAGACACATTGAATACAACAGGTGTACATAATAAATTGTCTGCATTAAAGAGTAATTGGTGTGACACTAGTGTGCAATATTCTGTAAGATTCTGTTTGGTCATGTAGAGTTTTCTTTTCACCTACTGCTTGAGTCCACATCAGGTTCTTCCAAATGGACAGCAGAGTCCTTTTCATATCTAAAAGGTAAAGACATTGAAGAGAGTGTGATACAGGACACCAACATTTTTATTACTGAATCATGATTGATGCAATGACATTTTATATTTTTCACTCTTTATGAGTTTTGGCTGACTTGATCTTTTTCATTTTTCCACCCATACCTTTTGAGCACAACTCGAACGGAACAGCAGAGGACAGAACAAGCCTTAGAAGATGAAGGTAATCAAAGACACATTGAATACAACATGTGTACATAATAAATTGTCCGCATTAAACAGTAATTGGTGTGACACTAGTGTGCAATTTTCTGTAAGATTCTGTTTGGTCATGTAGAGTTTTCTTTTCACCTACTGCTTGAGTCCACATCAGGTTCTTCCAAATGGACAGCAGAATCCTTTTCATATCTAAAAGGTAAAGACATTGAAGAGAGGTTGATACAGGACACCAACATTTTTATTACTGAATCATGATTGATGCAATGACATTTTATAATTTTCACTCTTTATGAGTTTTGGCTGACTTGGTCTTTTTCATTTTTCCACCCATACCTTTTGAGCACAACTCGAAGAGAACAGCAGAAGACAGAACAAGCATTAGAAGATGAAGGTAATCAAAGACACATTGAATACAACATGTGTACATAATAAATTGTCTGCATTAAACAGTAATTGGTGTGACACTAGTGTGCAATATTCTGTAAGATTCTGTTTGGTCATGTAGAGTTTTCTTTTCACCTACTGCTTGAGTCCACATCAGGTTGTTCCAAATGGACAGCAGAGTCCTTTTCATATCTAAAAGGTAAAGACATTGAAGAGAGGTTGATACAGGACACCAACATTTTTATTACTGAATCATGATTGATGCAATGACATTTTATATTTTTCACTCTTTATGAGTTTTGGCTGACTTGGTCTTTTTCATTTTTCCACCCATACCTTTTGAGCACAACTCGAACGGAACAGCAGAGGACAGAACAAGCATTAGAAGATGAAGGTAATCAAAGACACATTGAATACAACATGTGTACATAATAAATTGTCAGCATTAAACAGTAATTGGTGTGACACTAGTGTGCAATATTCTGTAAGATTCTGTTTGGTCATGTAGAGTTTTCTTTTCACCTACTGCTTGAGTCCACATCAGGTTGTTCCAAATGGACAGCAGAGTCCTTTTCATATCTAAAAGGTAAAGACATTGAAGAGAGGTTGATACAGGACACCAACATCTTTATTACTGAATCATGATTGATGCAATTACATTTTATATTTTTCACTCTTTATGAGTTTTGCATGACTTGGTCTTTTTCATTTTTCCACCCATACCTTTTGAGCACAACTCGAACGGAACAGCAGAGAACAGAACAAGCATTAGAAGATGAAGGTAATCAAAGACACATTGAATACAACATGTGTACATAATAAATTGTCCGCATTAAACAGTAATTGGTGTGACACTAGTGTGCAATTTTCTGTAAGATTCTGTTTGGTCATGTAGAGTTTTCTTTTCACCTACTGCTTGAGTCCACATCAGGTTCTCCCAAATGGACAGCAGAATCTTTTTCATATCTAAAAGGTATAGACTTTGAAGAGAGTGTGATGCAGGACACCAACATTTTCATTACTGAATCATGATTGATGCAATGACATTTTATATTTTTCACTCTTTATGAGTTTTGGATGACTTGGTCTTTTTCGTTTTTCCACCCATACCTTTTGAGGACAACTCGAACGGAACAGCAGAGGACAGAACAAGCATTAGAAGATGAAGGTAATCAAAGACACATTGAATACAACATGTGTACATAATAAATTGTCCGCATTAAACAGTAATTGGTGTGACACTAGTGTGCAATTTTCTGTAAGATTCTGTTTGATCATGTAGAGTTTTCTTTTCACCTACTGCTTGAGTCCACATCAGGTTCTCCCAAATGGACAGCAGAATCTTTTTCATATCTAAAAGGTATAGACATTGAAGAGAGTGTGATGCAGGACACCAACATTTTCATTACTGAATCATGATTGATGCAATGACATTTTATATTTTTCACTCTTTATGAGTTTTGGATGACTTGGTCTTTTTCATTTTTCCACCCATACCTTTTGAGGACAACTCGAACGGAACAGCAGAGGACAGAACAAGCATTAGAAGATGAAGGTAATCAAAGACACATTGAATACAACATGTGTACATAATAAATTGTCCGCATTAAACAGTAATTGGTGTGACACTAGTGTGCAATATTCTGTAAGATTCTGTTTGGTCATGTAGAGTTTTCTTTTCACCTACTGCTTGAGTCCACATCAGGTTCTTCCAAATGGACAGCAGAATCCTTTTCATATCTAAAAGGTAAAGACATTGAAGAGAGTGTGATACAGGACACCAACATTTTTATTACTGAATCATGATTGATGCAATGACATTTTATATTTTTCACTCTTTATGAGTTTTGGCTGACTTGGTCTTTTTCATTTTTCCACCCATACCTTTTGAGCACAACTCGAACGGAACAGCAGAGGACAGAACAAGCATTAGAAGATGAAGGTAATCAAAGACACATTGAATACAACATGTGTACATAATAAATTGTCCGCATTAAACAGTAATTGGTGTGACACTAGTGTGCAATATTCTGTAAGATTCTGTTTGGTCATGTAGAGTTTTCTTTTCACCTACTGCTTGAGTCCACATCAGGTTCTTCCAAATGGACAGCAGAATCCTTTTCATATCTAAAAGGTAAAGACATTGAAGAGAGTGTGATACAGGACACCAACATTTTTATTACTGAATCATGATTGATGCAATGACATTTTATATTTTTCACTCTTTATGAGTTTTGGCTGACTTGGTCTTTTTCATTTTTCCACCCATACCTTTTGAGCACAACTCGAAGAGAACAGCAGAAGACAGAACAAGCATTAGAAGATGAAGGTAATCAAAGACACATTGAATACAACAGGTGTACATAATAAATTGTCTGCATTAAAGAGTAATTGGTGTGACACTAGTGTGCAATATTCTGTAAGATTCTGTTTGGTCATGTAGAGTTTTCTTTTCACCTACTGCTTGAGTCCACATCAGGTTGTTCCAAATGGACAGCAGAGTCCTTTTCATATCTAAAAGGTAAAGACATTGAAGAGAGGTTGATACAGGACACCAACATCTTTATTACTGAATCATGATTGATGCAATTACATTTTATATTTTTCACTCTTTATGAGTTTTGCATGACTTGGTCTTTTTCATTTTTCCACCCATACCTTTTGAGCACAACTCGAACAGAACAGCAGAGGACAGAACAAGCATTAGAAGATGAAGGTAATCAAAGACACATTGAATACAACATGTGTACATAATAAATTGTCCGCATTAAACAGTAATTGGTGTGACACTAGTGTGCAATTTTCTGTAAGATTCTGTTTGGTCATGTAGAGTTTTCTTTTCACCTACTGCTTGAGTCCACATCAGGTTCTTCCAAATGGACAGCAGAATCCTTTTCATATCTAAAAGGTAAAGACATTGAAGAGAGGTTGATACAGGACACCAACATTTTTATTACTGAATCATGATTGATGCAATGACATTTTATAATTTTCACTCTTTATGAGTTTTGGCTGACTTGGTCTTTTTCATTTTTCCACCCATACCTTTTGAGCACAACTCGAAGAGAACAGCAGAAGACAGAACAAGCATTAGAAGATGAAGGTAATCAAAGACACATTGAATACAACATGTGTACATAATAAATTGTCTGCATTAAACAGTAATTGGTGTGACACTAGTGTGCAATATTCTGTAAGATTCTGTTTGGTCATGTTGAGTTTTCTTTTCACCTACTGCTTGAGTCCACATCAGGTTCTTTCAAATGGACAGCAGAATCTTTTTCATATCTAAAAGGTATAGACATTGAAGAGAGTGTCATGCAGGACACCAATATTTTTATTACTGAATCATGATTTATGCAATGACATTTTATATTTTTCACTCTTTATGAGTTTTGGCTGACTTGGTCTTTTTCATTTTTCCACCCATACCTTTTGAGCACAACTTGAACGGAACAGCAGAGGACAGAACAAGCATTAGAAGATGAAGGTAATCAAAGACACATTGAATACAACAGGTGTACATAATAAATTGTCTGCATTAAACAGTAATTGGTGTGACACTAGTGTGCAATATTCTGTAAGATTCTGTTTGGTCATGTAGAGTTTTCTTTTCACCTACTGCTTGAGTCCACATCAGGTTGTTCCAAATGGACAGCAGAGTCCTTTTCATATCTAAAAGGTAAAGACATTGAAGAGAGGTTGATACAGGACACCAACATCTTTATTACTGAATCATGATTGATGCAATTACATTTTATATTTTTCACTCTTTATGAGTTTTGCATGACTTGGTCTTTTTCATTTTTCCACCCATACCTTTTGAGCACAACTCGAAGAGAACAGCAGAAGACAGAACAAGCATTAGAAGATGAAGGTAATCAAAGACACATTGAATACAACATGTGTACATAATAAATTGTCCGCATTAAACAGTAATTGGTGTGACACTAGTGTGCAATATTCTGTAAGATTCTGTTTGGTCATGTAGAGTTTTCTTTTCACCTACTGCTTGAGTCCACATCAGGTTCTTCCAAATGGACAGCAGAATCCTTTTCATATCTAAAAGGTAAAGACATTGAAGAGAGGTTGATACAGGACACCAACATTTTTATTACTGAATCATGATTGATGCAATGACATTTTATATTTTTCACTCTTTATGAGTTTTGGCTGACTTGGTCTTTTTCATTTTTCCACCCATACCTTTTGAGCACAACTCGAACAGAACAGCAGAGGACAGAACAAGCATTAGAAGATGAAGGTAATCAAAGACACATTGAATACAACATGTGTACATAATAAATTGTCCGCATTAAACAGTAATTGGTGTGACACTAGTGTGCAATTTTCTGTAAGATTCTGTTTGGTCATGTAGAGTTTTCTTTTCACCTACTGCTTGAGTCCACATCAGGTTCTTCCAAATGGACAGCAGAATCCTTTTCATATCTAAAAGGTAAAGACATTGAAGAGAGGTTGATACAGGACACCAACATTTTTATTACTGAATCATGATTGATGCAATGACATTTTATAATTTTCACTCTTTATGAGTTTTGGCTGACTTGGTCTTTTTCATTTTTCCACCCATACCTTTTGAGCACAACTCGAAGAGAACAGCAGAAGACAGAACAAGCATTAGAAGATGAAGGTAATCAAAGACACATTGAATACAACATGTGTACATAATAAATTGTCTGCATTAAACAGTAATTGGTGTGACACTAGTGTGCAATATTCTGTAAGATTCTGTTTGGTCATGTTGAGTTTTCTTTTCACCTACTGCTTGAGTCCACATCAGGTTCTTTCAAATGGACAGCAGAATCTTTTTCATATCTAAAAGGTATAGACATTGAAGAGAGTGTCATGCAGGACACCAATATTTTTATTACTGAATCATGATTTATGCAATGACATTTTATATTTTTCACTCTTTATGAGTTTTGGCTGACTTGGTCTTTTTCATTTTTCCACCCATACCTTTTGAGCACAACTTGAACGGAACAGCAGAGGACAGAACAAGCATTAGAAGATGAAGGTAATCAAAGACACATTGAATACAACAGGTGTACATAATAAATTGTCTGCATTAAACAGTAATTGGTGTGACACTAGTGTGCAATATTCTGTAAGATTCTGTTTGGTCATGTAGAGTTTTCTTTTCACCTACTGCTTGAGTCCACATCAGGTTGTTCCAAATGGACAGCAGAGTCCTTTTCATATCTAAAAGGTAAAGACATTGAAGAGAGGTTGATACAGGACACCAACATCTTTATTACTGAATCATGATTGATGCAATTACATTTTATATTTTTCACTCTTTATGAGTTTTGCATGACTTGGTCTTTTTCATTTTTCCACCCATACCTTTTGAGCACAACTCGAACAGAACAGCAGAGGACAGAACAAGCATTAGAAGATGAAGGTAATCAAAGACACATTGAATACAACATGTGTACATAATAAATTGTCCGCATTAAACAGTAATTGGTGTGACACTAGTGTGCAATTTTCTGTAAGATTCTGTTTGGTCATGTAGAGTTTTCTTTTCACCTACTGCTTGAGTCCACATCAGGTTCTCCCAAATGGACAGCAGAATCTTTTTCATATCTAAAAGGTATAGACATTGAAGAGAGTGTGATGCAGGACACCAACATTTTCATTACTGAATCATGATTGATGCAATGACATTTTATATTTTTCACTCTTTATGAGTTTTGGATGACTTGGTCTTTTTCATTTTTCCACCCATACCTTTTGAGCACAACTCGAACGGAACAGCAGAGGACAGAACAAGCCTTAGAAGATGAAGGTAATCAAAGACACATTGAATACAACATGTGTACATAATAAATTGTCCGCATTAAACAGTAATTGGTGTGACACTAGTGTGCAATTTTCTGTAAGATTCTGTTTGGTCATGTAGAGTTTTCTTTTCACCTACTGCTTGAGTCCACATCAGGTTCTTCCAAATGGACAGCAGAATCTTTTTCATATCTAAAAGGTATAGACATTGAAGAGAGTGTGATGCAGGACACCAACATTTTCATTACTGAATCATGATTGATGCAATGACATTTTATATTTTTCACTCTTTATGAGTTTTGGCTGACTTGGTCTTTTTCATTTTTCCACCCATACCTTTTGAGCACAACTCGAAGAGAACAGCAGAAGACAGAACAAGCATTAGAAGATGAAGGTAATCAAAGACACATTGAATACAACATGTGTACATAATAAATTGTCAGCATTAAACAGTAATTGGTGTGACACTAGTGTGCAATATTCTGTAAGATTCTGTTTGGTCATGTAGAGTTTTCTTTTCACCTACTGCTTGAGTCCACATCAGGTTCTTCCAAATGGACAGCAGAATCCTTTTCATATCTAAAAGGTAAAGACATTGAAGAGAGGTTGATACAGGACACCAACATTTTTATTACTGAATCATGATTGATGCAATGACATTTTATATTTTTCACTCTTTATGAGTTTTGGCTGACTTGGTCTTTTTCATTTTTCCACCCATACCTTTTGAGCACAACTCGAACAGAACAGCAGAGGACAGAACAAGCATTAGAAGATGAAGGTAATCAAAGACACATTGAATACAACATGTGTACATAATAAATTGTCCGCATTAAACAGTAATTGGTGTGACACTAGTGTGCAATTTTCTGTAAGATTCTGTTTGGTCATGTAGAGTTTTCTTTTCACCTACTGCTTGAGTCCACATCAGGTTCTTCCAAATGGACAGCAGAATCCTTTTCATATCTAAAAGGTAAAGACATTGAAGAGAGGTTGATACAGGACACCAACATTTTTATTACTGAATCATGATTGATGCAATGACATTTTATAATTTTCACTCTTTATGAGTTTTGGCTGACTTGGTCTTTTTCATTTTTCCACCCATACCTTTTGAGCACAACTTGAACGGAACAGCAGAGGACAGAACAAGCATTAGAAGATGAAGGTAATCAAAGACACATTGAATACAACAGGTGTACATAATAAATTGTCTGCATTAAACAGTAATTGGTGTGACACTAGTGTGCAATATTCTGTAAGATTCTGTTTGGTCATGTAGAGTTTTCTTTTCACCTACTGCTTGAGTCCACATCAGGTTCTTCCAAATGGACAGCAGAGTCCTTTTCATATCTAAAAGGTAAAGACATTGAAGAGAGTGTGATACAGGACACCAACATTTTTATTACTGAATCATGATTGATGCAATGACATTTTATATTTTTCACTCTTTATGAGTTTTGGATGACTTGGTCTTTTTCATTTTTCCACCCATACCTTTTGAGGACAACTCGAACGGAACAGCAGAGGACAGAACAAGCATTAGAAGATGAAGGTAATCAAAGACACATTGAATACAACATGTGTACATAATAAATTGTCCGCATTAAACAGTAATTGGTGTGACACTAGTGTGCAATATTCTGTAAGATTCTGTTTGGTCATGTAGAGTTTTCTTTTCACCTACTGCTTGAGTCCACATCAGGTTCTTCCAAATGGACAGCAGAATCCTTTTCATATCTAAAAGGTAAAGACATTGAAGAGAGTGTGATACAGGACACCAACATTTTTATTACTGAATCATGATTGATGCAATGACATTTTATATTTTTCACTCTTTATGAGTTTTGGCTGACTTGGTCTTTTTCATTTTTCCACCCATACCTTTTGAGGACAACTCGAACGGAACAGCAGAGGACAGAACAAGCATTAGAAGATGAAGGTAATCAAAGACACATTGAATACAACATGTGTACATAATAAATTGTCCGCATTAAACAGTAATTGGTGTGACACTAGTGTGCAATATTCTGTAAGATTCTGTTTGGTCATGTAGAGTTTTCTTTTCACCTACTGCTTGAGTCCACATCAGGTTCTTCCAAATGGACAGCAGAATCCTTTTCATATCTAAAAGGTAAAGACATTGAAGAGAGTGTGATACAGGACAGCAACATTTTTATTACTGAATCATGATTGATGCAATGACATTTTATATTTTTCACTCTTTATGAGTTTTGGCTGACTTGGTCTTTTTCATTTTTCCACCCATACCTTTTGAGCACAACTCGAACGGAACAGCAGAGGACAGAACAAGCATTAGAAGATGAAGGTAATCAAAGACACATTGAATACAACATGTGTACATAATAAATTGTCAGCATTAAACAGTAATTGGTGTGACACTAGTGTGCAATATTCTGTAAGATTCTGTTTGGTCATGTAGAGTTTTCTTTTCACCTACTGCTTGAGTCCACATCAGGTTCTTCCAAATGGACAGCAGAGTCCTTTTCATATCTAAAAGGTAAAGACATTGAAGAGAGTGTGATACAGGACACCAACATTTTTATTACTGAATCATGATTGATGCAATGACATTTTATATTTTTCACTCTTTATGAGTTTTGGATGACTTGGTCTTTTTCATTTTTCCACCCATACCTTTTGAGGACAACTCGAACGGAACAGCAGAGGACAGAACAAGCATTAGAAGATGAAGGTAATCAAAGACACATTGAATACAACATGTGTACATAATAAATTGTCAGCATTAAACAGTAATTGGTGTGACACTAGTGTGCAATATTCTGTAAGATTCTGTTTGGTCATGTAGAGTTTTCTTTTCACCTACTGCTTGAGTCCACATCAGGTTCTTCCAAATGGACAGCAGAGTCCTTTTCATATCTAAAAGGTAAAGACATTGAAGAGAGTGTGATACAGGACACCAACATTTTTATTACTGAATCATGATTGATGCAATGACATTTTATATTTTTCACTCTTTATGAGTTTTGGATGACTTGGTCTTTTTCATTTTTCCACCCATACCTTTTGAGGACAACTCGAACGGAACAGCAGAGGACAGAACAAGCATTAGAAGATGAAGGTAATCAAAGACACATTGAATACAACATGTGTACATAATAAATTGTCAGCATTAAACAGTAATTGGTGTGACACTAGTGTGCAATATTCTGTAAGATTCTGTTTGGTCATGTAGAGTTTTCTTTTCACCTACTGCTTGAGTCCACATCAGGTTCTTCCAAATGGACAGCAGAATCCTTTTCATATCTAAAAGGTAAAGACATTGAAGAGAGGTTGATACAGGACACCAACATTTTTATTACTGAATCATGATTGATGCAATGACATTTTATATTTTTCACTCTTTATGAGTTTTGGCTGACTTGGTCTTTTTCATTTTTCCACCCATACCTTTTGAGCACAACTCGAAGAGAACAGCAGAAGACAGAACAAGCATTAGAAGATGAAGGTAATCAAAGACACATTGAATACAACATGTGTACATAATAAATTGTCTGCATTAAACAGTAATGGGTGTGACACTAGTGTGCAATATTCTGTAAGATTCTGTTTGGTCATGTAGAGTTTTCTTTTCACCTACTGCTTGAGTCCACATCAGGTTCTTTCAAATGGACAGCAGAATCTTTTTCATATCTAAAAGGTATAGACATTGAAGAGAGTGTCATGCAGGACACCAATATTTTTATTACTGAATCACGATTTATGCAATGACATTTTATATTTTTCACTCTTTATGAGTTTTGGCTGACTTGGTCTTTTTCATTTTTCCACCCATACCTTTTGAGCACAACTTGAACGGAACAGCAGAGGACAGAACAAGCATTAGAAGATGAAGGTAATCAAAGACACATTGAATACAACAGGTGTACATAATAAATTGTCTGCATTAAACAGTAATTGGTGTGACACTAGTGTGCAATATTCTGTAAGATTCTGTTTGGTCATGTAGAGTTTTCTTTTCACCTACTGCTTGAGTCCACATCAGGTTGTTCCAAATGGACAGCAGAGTCCTTTTCATATCTAAAAGGTAAAGACATTGAAGAGAGGTTGATACAGGACACCAACATCTTTATTACTGAATCATGATTGATGCAATTACATTTTATATTTTTCACTCTTTATGAGTTTTGCATGACTTGGTCTTTTTCATTTTTCCACCCATACCTTTTGAGCACAACTCGAACAGAACAGCAGAGGACAGAACAAGCATTAGAAGATGAAGGTAATCAAAGACACATTGAATACAACATGTGTACATAATAAATTGTCCGCATTAAACAGTAATTGGTGTGACACTAGTGTGCAATTTTCTGTAAGATTCTGTTTGGTCATGTAGAGTTTTCTTTTCACCTACTGCTTGAGTCCACATCAGGTTCTTCCAAATGGACAGCAGAATCCTTTTCATATCTAAAAGGTAAAGACATTGAAGAGAGGTTGATACAGGACACCAACATTTTTATTACTGAATCATGATTGATGCAATGACATTTTATAATTTTCACTCTTTATGAGTTTTGGCTGACTTGGTCTTTTTCATTTTTCCACCCATACCTTTTGAGCACAACTCGAAGAGAACAGCAGAAGACAGAACAAGCATTAGAAGATGAAGGTAATCAAAGACACATTGAATACAACATGTGTACATAATAAATTGTCTGCATTAAACAGTAATTGGTGTGACACTAGTGTGCAATATTCTGTAAGATTCTGTTTGGTCATGTTGAGTTTTCTTTTCACCTACTGCTTGAGTCCACATCAGGTTCTTTCAAATGGACAGCAGAATCTTTTTCATATCTAAAAGGTATAGACATTGAAGAGAGTGTCATGCAGGACACCAATATTTTTATTACTGAATCATGATTTATGCAATGACATTTTATATTTTTCACTCTTTATGAGTTTTGGCTGACTTGGTCTTTTTCATTTTTCCACCCATACCTTTTGAGCACAACTTGAACGGAACAGCAGAGGACAGAACAAGCATTAGAAGATGAAGGTAATCAAAGACACATTGAATACAACAGGTGTACATAATAAATTGTCTGCATTAAACAGTAATTGGTGTGACACTAGTGTGCAATATTCTGTAAGATTCTGTTTGGTCATGTAGAGTTTTCTTTTCACCTACTGCTTGAGTCCACATCAGGTTGTTCCAAATGGACAGCAGAGTCCTTTTCATATCTAAAAGGTAAAGACATTGAAGAGAGGTTGATACAGGACACCAACATCTTTATTACTGAATCATGATTGATGCAATTACATTTTATATTTTTCACTCTTTATGAGTTTTGCATGACTTGGTCTTTTTCATTTTTCCACCCATACCTTTTGAGCACAACTCGAACAGAACAGCAGAGGACAGAACAAGCATTAGAAGATGAAGGTAATCAAAGACACATTGAATACAACATGTGTACATAATAAATTGTCCGCATTAAACAGTAATTGGTGTGACACTAGTGTGCAATTTTCTGTAAGATTCTGTTTGGTCATGTAGAGTTTTCTTTTCACCTACTGCTTGAGTCCACATCAGGTTCTCCCAAATGGACAGCAGAATCTTTTTCATATCTAAAAGGTATAGACATTGAAGAGAGTGTGATGCAGGACACCAACATTTTCATTACTGAATCATGATTGATGCAATGACATTTTATATTTTTCACTCTTTATGAGTTTTGGATGACTTGGTCTTTTTCATTTTTCCACCCATACCTTTTGAGCACAACTCGAACGGAACAGCAGAGGACAGAACAAGCCTTAGAAGATGAAGGTAATCAAAGACACATTGAATACAACATGTGTACATAATAAATTGTCCGCATTAAACAGTAATTGGTGTGACACTAGTGTGCAATTTTCTGTAAGATTCTGTTTGGTCATGTAGAGTTTTCTTTTCACCTACTGCTTGAGTCCACATCAGGTTCTTCCAAATGGACAGCAGAATCCTTTTCATATCTAAAAGGTAAAGACATTGAAGAGAGGTTGATACAGGACACCAACATTTTTATTACTGAATCATGATTGATGCAATGACATTTTATAATTTTCACTCTTTATGAGTTTTGGCTGACTTGGTCTTTTTCATTTTTCCACCCATACCTTTTGAGCACAACTCGAAGAGAACAGCAGAAGACAGAACAAGCATTAGAAGATGAAGGTAATCAAAGACACATTGAATACAACATGTGTACATAATAAATTGTCAGCATTAAACAGTAATTGGTGTGACACTAGTGTGCAATATTCTGTAAGATTCTGTTTGGTCATGTAGAGTTTTCTTTTCACCTACTGCTTGAGTCCACATCAGGTTCTTCCAAATGGACAGCAGAATCCTTTTCATATCTAAAAGGTAAAGACATTGAAGAGAGGTTGATACAGGACACCAACATTTTTATTACTGAATCATGATTGATGCAATGACATTTTATATTTTTCACTCTTTATGAGTTTTGGCTGACTTGGTCTTTTTCATTTTTCCACCCATACCTTTTGAGCACAACTCGAAGAGAACAGCAGAAGACAGAACAAGCATTAGAAGATGAAGGTAATCAAAGACACATTGAATACAACATGTGTACATAATAAATTGTCAGCATTAAACAGTAATTGGTGTGACACTAGTGTGCAATATTCTGTAAGATTCTGTTTGGTCATGTAGAGTTTTCTTTTCACCTACTGCTTGAGTCCACATCAGGTTCTTCCAAATGGACAGCAGAATCCTTTTCATATCTAAAAGGTAAAGACATTGAAGAGAGGTTGATACAGGACACCAACATTTTTATTACTGAATCATGATTGATGCAATGACATTTTATATTTTTCACTCTTTATGAGTTTTGGCTGACTTGGTCTTTTTCATTTTTCCACCCATACCTTTTGAGCACAACTCGAACAGAACAGCAGAGGACAGAACAAGCATTAGAAGATGAAGGTAATCAAAGACACATTGAATACAACATGTGTACATAATAAATTGTCCGCATTAAACAGTAATTGGTGTGACACTAGTGTGCAATTTTCTGTAAGATTCTGTTTGGTCATGTAGAGTTTTCTTTTCACCTACTGCTTGAGTCCACATCAGGTTCTTCCAAATGGACAGCAGAATCCTTTTCATATCTAAAAGGTAAAGACATTGAAGAGAGGTTGATACAGGACACCAACATTTTTATTACTGAATCATGATTGATGCAATGACATTTTATAATTTTCACTCTTTATGAGTTTTGGCTGACTTGGTCTTTTTCATTTTTCCACCCATACCTTTTGAGCACAACTTGAACGGAACAGCAGAGGACAGAACAAGCATTAGAAGATGAAGGTAATCAAAGACACATTGAATACAACAGGTGTACATAATAAATTGTCTGCATTAAACAGTAATTGGTGTGACACTAGTGTGCAATATTCTGTAAGATTCTGTTTGGTCATGTAGAGTTTTCTTTTCACCTACTGCTTGAGTCCACATCAGGTTCTTCCAAATGGACAGCAGAGTCCTTTTCATATCTAAAAGGTAAAGACATTGAAGAGAGTGTGATACAGGACACCAACATTTTTATTACTGAATCATGATTGATGCAATGACATTTTATATTTTTCACTCTTTATGAGTTTTGGATGACTTGGTCTTTTTCATTTTTCCACCCATACCTTTTGAGGACAACTCGAACGGAACAGCAGAGGACAGAACAAGCATTAGAAGATGAAGGTAATCAAAGACACATTGAATACAACATGTGTACATAATAAATTGTCCGCATTAAACAGTAATTGGTGTGACACTAGTGTGCAATATTCTGTAAGATTCTGTTTGGTCATGTAGAGTTTTCTTTTCACCTACTGCTTGAGTCCACATCAGGTTCTTCCAAATGGACAGCAGAATCCTTTTCATATCTAAAAGGTAAAGACATTGAAGAGAGTGTGATACAGGACACCAACATTTTTATTACTGAATCATGATTGATGCAATGACATTTTATATTTTTCACTCTTTATGAGTTTTGGCTGACTTGGTCTTTTTCATTTTTCCACCCATACCTTTTGAGGACAACTCGAACGGAACAGCAGAGGACAGAACAAGCATTAGAAGATGAAGGTAATCAAAGACACATTGAATACAACATGTGTACATAATAAATTGTCCGCATTAAACAGTAATTGGTGTGACACTAGTGTGCAATATTCTGTAAGATTCTGTTTGGTCATGTAGAGTTTTCTTTTCACCTACTGCTTGAGTCCACATCAGGTTCTTCCAAATGGACAGCAGAATCCTTTTCATATCTAAAAGGTAAAGACATTGAAGAGAGTGTGATACAGGACAGCAACATTTTTATTACTGAATCATGATTGATGCAATGACATTTTATATTTTTCACTCTTTATGAGTTTTGGCTGACTTGGTCTTTTTCATTTTTCCACCCATACCTTTTGAGCACAACTCGAACGGAACAGCAGAGGACAGAACAAGCATTAGAAGATGAAGGTAATCAAAGACACATTGAATACAACATGTGTACATAATAAATTGTCAGCATTAAACAGTAATTGGTGTGACACTAGTGTGCAATATTCTGTAAGATTCTGTTTGGTCATGTAGAGTTTTCTTTTCACCTACTGCTTGAGTCCACATCAGGTTCTTCCAAATGGACAGCAGAGTCCTTTTCATATCTAAAAGGTAAAGACATTGAAGAGAGTGTGATACAGGACACCAACATTTTTATTACTGAATCATGATTGATGCAATGACATTTTATATTTTTCACTCTTTATGAGTTTTGGATGACTTGGTCTTTTTCATTTTTCCACCCATACCTTTTGAGGACAACTCGAACGGAACAGCAGAGGACAGAACAAGCATTAGAAGATGAAGGTAATCAAAGACACATTGAATACAACATGTGTACATAATAAATTGTCAGCATTAAACAGTAATTGGTGTGACACTAGTGTGCAATATTCTGTAAGATTCTGTTTGGTCATGTAGAGTTTTCTTTTCACCTACTGCTTGAGTCCACATCAGGTTCTTCCAAATGGACAGCAGAGTCCTTTTCATATCTAAAAGGTAAAGACATTGAAGAGAGTGTGATACAGGACACCAACATTTTTATTACTGAATCATGATTGATGCAATGACATTTTATATTTTTCACTCTTTATGAGTTTTGGATGACTTGGTCTTTTTCATTTTTCCACCCATACCTTTTGAGGACAACTCGAACGGAACAGCAGAGGACAGAACAAGCATTAGAAGATGAAGGTAATCAAAGACACATTGAATACAACATGTGTACATAATAAATTGTCAGCATTAAACAGTAATTGGTGTGACACTAGTGTGCAATATTCTGTAAGATTCTGTTTGGTCATGTAGAGTTTTCTTTTCACCTACTGCTTGAGTCCACATCAGGTTCTTCCAAATGGACAGCAGAATCCTTTTCATATCTAAAAGGTAAAGACATTGAAGAGAGGTTGATACAGGACACCAACATTTTTATTACTGAATCATGATTGATGCAATGACATTTTATATTTTTCACTCTTTATGAGTTTTGGCTGACTTGGTCTTTTTCATTTTTCCACCCATACCTTTTGAGCACAACTCGAAGAGAACAGCAGAAGACAGAACAAGCATTAGAAGATGAAGGTAATCAAAGACACATTGAATACAACATGTGTACATAATAAATTGTCTGCATTAAACAGTAATGGGTGTGACACTAGTGTGCAATATTCTGTAAGATTCTGTTTGGTCATGTAGAGTTTTCTTTTCACCTACTGCTTGAGTCCACATCAGGTTCTTTCAAATGGACAGCAGAATCTTTTTCATATCTAAAAGGTATAGACATTGAAGAGAGTGTCATGCAGGACACCAATATTTTTATTACTGAATCACGATTTATGCAATGACATTTTATATTTTTCACTCTTTATGAGTTTTGGCTGACTTGGTCTTTTTCATTTTTCCACCCATACCTTTTGAGCACAACTTGAACGGAACAGCAGAGGACAGAACAAGCATTAGAAGATGAAGGTAATCAAAGACACATTGAATACAACAGGTGTACATAATAAATTGTCTGCATTAAACAGTAATTGGTGTGACACTAGTGTGCAATATTCTGTAAGATTCTGTTTGGTCATGTAGAGTTTTCTTTTCACCTACTGCTTGAGTCCACATCAGGTTGTTCCAAATGGACAGCAGAGTCCTTTTCATATCTAAAAGGTAAAGACATTGAAGAGAGGTTGATACAGGACACCAACATCTTTATTACTGAATCATGATTGATGCAATTACATTTTATATTTTTCACTCTTTATGAGTTTTGCATGACTTGGTCTTTTTCATTTTTCCACCCATACCTTTTGAGCACAACTCGAACAGAACAGCAGAGGACAGAACAAGCATTAGAAGATGAAGGTAATCAAAGACACATTGAATACAACATGTGTACATAATAAATTGTCCGCATTAAACAGTAATTGGTGTGACACTAGTGTGCAATTTTCTGTAAGATTCTGTTTGGTCATGTAGAGTTTTCTTTTCACCTACTGCTTGAGTCCACATCAGGTTCTTCCAAATGGACAGCAGAATCCTTTTCATATCTAAAAGGTAAAGACATTGAAGAGAGGTTGATACAGGACACCAACATTTTTATTACTGAATCATGATTGATGCAATGACATTTTATAATTTTCACTCTTTATGAGTTTTGGCTGACTTGGTCTTTTTCATTTTTCCACCCATACCTTTTGAGCACAACTCGAAGAGAACAGCAGAAGACAGAACAAGCATTAGAAGATGAAGGTAATCAAAGACACATTGAATACAACATGTGTACATAATAAATTGTCTGCATTAAACAGTAATTGGTGTGACACTAGTGTGCAATATTCTGTAAGATTCTGTTTGGTCATGTTGAGTTTTCTTTTCACCTACTGCTTGAGTCCACATCAGGTTCTTTCAAATGGACAGCAGAATCTTTTTCATATCTAAAAGGTATAGACATTGAAGAGAGTGTCATGCAGGACACCAATATTTTTATTACTGAATCATGATTTATGCAATGACATTTTATATTTTTCACTCTTTATGAGTTTTGGCTGACTTGGTCTTTTTCATTTTTCCACCCATACCTTTTGAGCACAACTTGAACGGAACAGCAGAGGACAGAACAAGCATTAGAAGATGAAGGTAATCAAAGACACATTGAATACAACAGGTGTACATAATAAATTGTCTGCATTAAACAGTAATTGGTGTGACACTAGTGTGCAATATTCTGTAAGATTCTGTTTGGTCATGTAGAGTTTTCTTTTCACCTACTGCTTGAGTCCACATCAGGTTGTTCCAAATGGACAGCAGAGTCCTTTTCATATCTAAAAGGTAAAGACATTGAAGAGAGGTTGATACAGGACACCAACATCTTTATTACTGAATCATGATTGATGCAATTACATTTTATATTTTTCACTCTTTATGAGTTTTGCATGACTTGGTCTTTTTCATTTTTCCACCCATACCTTTTGAGCACAACTCGAACAGAACAGCAGAGGACAGAACAAGCATTAGAAGATGAAGGTAATCAAAGACACATTGAATACAACATGTGTACATAATAAATTGTCCGCATTAAACAGTAATTGGTGTGACACTAGTGTGCAATTTTCTGTAAGATTCTGTTTGGTCATGTAGAGTTTTCTTTTCACCTACTGCTTGAGTCCACATCAGGTTCTCCCAAATGGACAGCAGAATCTTTTTCATATCTAAAAGGTATAGACATTGAAGAGAGTGTGATGCAGGACACCAACATTTTCATTACTGAATCATGATTGATGCAATGACATTTTATATTTTTCACTCTTTATGAGTTTTGGATGACTTGGTCTTTTTCATTTTTCCACCCATACCTTTTGAGCACAACTCGAACGGAACAGCAGAGGACAGAACAAGCCTTAGAAGATGAAGGTAATCAAAGACACATTGAATACAACATGTGTACATAATAAATTGTCCGCATTAAACAGTAATTGGTGTGACACTAGTGTGCAATTTTCTGTAAGATTCTGTTTGGTCATGTAGAGTTTTCTTTTCACCTACTGCTTGAGTCCACATCAGGTTCTTCCAAATGGACAGCAGAATCTTTTTCATATCTAAAAGGTATAGACATTGAAGAGAGTGTGATGCAGGACACCAACATTTTCATTACTGAATCATGATTGATGCAATGACATTTTATATTTTTCACTCTTTATGAGTTTTGGCTGACTTGGTCTTTTTCATTTTTCCACCCATACCTTTTGAGCACAACTCGAAGAGAACAGCAGAAGACAGAACAAGCATTAGAAGATGAAGGTAATCAAAGACACATTGAATACAACATGTGTACATAATAAATTGTCAGCATTAAACAGTAATTGGTGTGACACTAGTGTGCAATATTCTGTAAGATTCTGTTTGGTCATGTAGAGTTTTCTTTTCACCTACTGCTTGAGTCCACATCAGGTTCTTCCAAATGGACAGCAGAATCCTTTTCATATCTAAAAGGTAAAGACATTGAAGAGAGTGTGATACAGGACAGCAACATTTTTATTACTGAATCATGATTGATGCAATGACATTTTATATTTTTCACTCTTTATGAGTTTTGGCTGACTTGGTCTTTTTCATTTTTCCACCCATACCTTTTGAGCACAACTCGAACGGAACAGCAGAGGACAGAACAAGCATTAGAAGATGAAGGTAATCAAAGACACATTGAATACAACATGTGTACATAATAAATTGTCAGCATTAAACAGTAATTGGTGTGACACTAGTGTGCAATATTCTGTAAGATTCTGTTTGGTCATGTAGAGTTTTCTTTTCACCTACTGCTTGAGTCCACATCAGGTTCTTCCAAATGGACAGCAGAGTCCTTTTCATATCTAAAAGGTAAAGACATTGAAGAGAGTGTGATACAGGACACCAACATTTTTATTACTGAATCATGATTGATGCAATGACATTTTATATTTTTCACTCTTTATGAGTTTTGGATGACTTGGTCTTTTTCATTTTTCCACCCATACCTTTTGAGGACAACTCGAACGGAACAGCAGAGGACAGAACAAGCATTAGAAGATGAAGGTAATCAAAGACACATTGAATACAACATGTGTACATAATAAATTGTCAGCATTAAACAGTAATTGGTGTGACACTAGTGTGCAATATTCTGTAAGATTCTGTTTGGTCATGTAGAGTTTTCTTTTCACCTACTGCTTGAGTCCACATCAGGTTCTTCCAAATGGACAGCAGAGTCCTTTTCATATCTAAAAGGTAAAGACATTGAAGAGAGTGTGATACAGGACACCAACATTTTTATTACTGAATCATGATTGATGCAATGACATTTTATATTTTTCACTCTTTATGAGTTTTGGATGACTTGGTCTTTTTCATTTTTCCACCCATACCTTTTGAGGACAACTCGAACGGAACAGCAGAGGACAGAACAAGCATTAGAAGATGAAGGTAATCAAAGACACATTGAATACAACATGTGTACATAATAAATTGTCAGCATTAAACAGTAATTGGTGTGACACTAGTGTGCAATATTCTGTAAGATTCTGTTTGGTCATGTAGAGTTTTCTTTTCACCTACTGCTTGAGTCCACATCAGGTTCTTCCAAATGGACAGCAGAATCCTTTTCATATCTAAAAGGTAAAGACATTGAAGAGAGGTTGATACAGGACACCAACATTTTTATTACTGAATCATGATTGATGCAATGACATTTTATATTTTTCACTCTTTATGAGTTTTGGCTGACTTGGTCTTTTTCATTTTTCCACCCATACCTTTTGAGCACAACTCGAAGAGAACAGCAGAAGACAGAACAAGCATTAGAAGATGAAGGTAATCAAAGACACATTGAATACAACATGTGTACATAATAAATTGTCTGCATTAAACAGTAATGGGTGTGACACTAGTGTGCAATATTCTGTAAGATTCTGTTTGGTCATGTAGAGTTTTCTTTTCACCTACTGCTTGAGTCCACATCAGGTTCTTTCAAATGGACAGCAGAATCTTTTTCATATCTAAAAGGTATAGACATTGAAGAGAGTGTCATGCAGGACACCAATATTTTTATTACTGAATCACGATTTATGCAATGACATTTTATATTTTTCACTCTTTATGAGTTTTGGCTGACTTGGTCTTTTTCATTTTTCCACCCATACCTTTTGAGCACAACTTGAACGGAACAGCAGAGGACAGAACAAGCATTAGAAGATGAAGGTAATCAAAGACACATTGAATACAACAGGTGTACATAATAAATTGTCTGCATTAAACAGTAATTGGTGTGACACTAGTGTGCAATATTCTGTAAGATTCTGTTTGGTCATGTAGAGTTTTCTTTTCACCTACTGCTTGAGTCCACATCAGGTTGTTCCAAATGGACAGCAGAGTCCTTTTCATATCTAAAAGGTAAAGACATTGAAGAGAGGTTGATACAGGACACCAACATCTTTATTACTGAATCATGATTGATGCAATTACATTTTATATTTTTCACTCTTTATGAGTTTTGCATGACTTGGTCTTTTTCATTTTTCCACCCATACCTTTTGAGCACAACTCGAACAGAACAGCAGAGGACAGAACAAGCATTAGAAGATGAAGGTAATCAAAGACACATTGAATACAACATGTGTACATAATAAATTGTCCGCATTAAACAGTAATTGGTGTGACACTAGTGTGCAATTTTCTGTAAGATTCTGTTTGGTCATGTAGAGTTTTCTTTTCACCTACTGCTTGAGTCCACATCAGGTTCTTCCAAATGGACAGCAGAATCCTTTTCATATCTAAAAGGTAAAGACATTGAAGAGAGGTTGATACAGGACACCAACATTTTTATTACTGAATCATGATTGATGCAATGACATTTTATAATTTTCACTCTTTATGAGTTTTGGCTGACTTGGTCTTTTTCATTTTTCCACCCATACCTTTTGAGCACAACTCGAAGAGAACAGCAGAAGACAGAACAAGCATTAGAAGATGAAGGTAATCAAAGACACATTGAATACAACATGTGTACATAATAAATTGTCTGCATTAAACAGTAATTGGTGTGACACTAGTGTGCAATATTCTGTAAGATTCTGTTTGGTCATGTTGAGTTTTCTTTTCACCTACTGCTTGAGTCCACATCAGGTTCTTTCAAATGGACAGCAGAATCTTTTTCATATCTAAAAGGTATAGACATTGAAGAGAGTGTCATGCAGGACACCAATATTTTTATTACTGAATCATGATTTATGCAATGACATTTTATATTTTTCACTCTTTATGAGTTTTGGCTGACTTGGTCTTTTTCATTTTTCCACCCATACCTTTTGAGCACAACTTGAACGGAACAGCAGAGGACAGAACAAGCATTAGAAGATGAAGGTAATCAAAGACACATTGAATACAACAGGTGTACATAATAAATTGTCTGCATTAAACAGTAATTGGTGTGACACTAGTGTGCAATATTCTGTAAGATTCTGTTTGGTCATGTAGAGTTTTCTTTTCACCTACTGCTTGAGTCCACATCAGGTTGTTCCAAATGGACAGCAGAGTCCTTTTCATATCTAAAAGGTAAAGACATTGAAGAGAGGTTGATACAGGACACCAACATCTTTATTACTGAATCATGATTGATGCAATTACATTTTATATTTTTCACTCTTTATGAGTTTTGCATGACTTGGTCTTTTTCATTTTTCCACCCATACCTTTTGAGCACAACTCGAACAGAACAGCAGAGGACAGAACAAGCATTAGAAGATGAAGGTAATCAAAGACACATTGAATACAACATGTGTACATAATAAATTGTCCGCATTAAACAGTAATTGGTGTGACACTAGTGTGCAATTTTCTGTAAGATTCTGTTTGGTCATGTAGAGTTTTCTTTTCACCTACTGCTTGAGTCCACATCAGGTTCTCCCAAATGGACAGCAGAATCTTTTTCATATCTAAAAGGTATAGACATTGAAGAGAGTGTGATGCAGGACACCAACATTTTCATTACTGAATCATGATTGATGCAATGACATTTTATATTTTTCACTCTTTATGAGTTTTGGATGACTTGGTCTTTTTCATTTTTCCACCCATACCTTTTGAGCACAACTCGAACGGAACAGCAGAGGACAGAACAAGCCTTAGAAGATGAAGGTAATCAAAGACACATTGAATACAACATGTGTACATAATAAATTGTCCGCATTAAACAGTAATTGGTGTGACACTAGTGTGCAATTTTCTGTAAGATTCTGTTTGGTCATGTAGAGTTTTCTTTTCACCTACTGCTTGAGTCCACATCAGGTTCTTCCAAATGGACAGCAGAATCCTTTTCATATCTAAAAGGTAAAGACATTGAAGAGAGGTTGATACAGGACACCAACATTTTTATTACTGAATCATGATTGATGCAATGACATTTTATAATTTTCACTCTTTATGAGTTTTGGCTGACTTGGTCTTTTTCATTTTTCCACCCATACCTTTTGAGCACAACTCGAAGAGAACAGCAGAAGACAGAACAAGCATTAGAAGATGAAGGTAATCAAAGACACATTGAATACAACATGTGTACATAATAAATTGTCAGCATTAAACAGTAATTGGTGTGACACTAGTGTGCAATATTCTGTAAGATTCTGTTTGGTCATGTAGAGTTTTCTTTTCACCTACTGCTTGAGTCCACATCAGGTTCTTCCAAATGGACAGCAGAATCCTTTTCATATCTAAAAGGTAAAGACATTGAAGAGAGGTTGATACAGGACACCAACATTTTTATTACTGAATCATGATTGATGCAATGACATTTTATATTTTTCACTCTTTATGAGTTTTGGCTGACTTGGTCTTTTTCATTTTTCCACCCATACCTTTTGAGCACAACTCGAAGAGAACAGCAGAAGACAGAACAAGCATTAGAAGATGAAGGTAATCAAAGACACATTGAATACAACATGTGTACATAATAAATTGTCAGCATTAAACAGTAATTGGTGTGACACTAGTGTGCAATATTCTGTAAGATTCTGTTTGGTCATGTAGAGTTTTCTTTTCACCTACTGCTTGAGTCCACATCAGGTTCTTCCAAATGGACAGCAGAATCCTTTTCATATCTAAAAGGTAAAGACATTGAAGAGAGGTTGATACAGGACACCAACATTTTTATTACTGAATCATGATTGATGCAATGACATTTTATATTTTTCACTCTTTATGAGTTTTGGCTGACTTGGTCTTTTTCATTTTTCCACCCATACCTTTTGAGCACAACTCGAACAGAACAGCAGAGGACAGAACAAGCATTAGAAGATGAAGGTAATCAAAGACACATTGAATACAACATGTGTACATAATAAATTGTCCGCATTAAACAGTAATTGGTGTGACACTAGTGTGCAATTTTCTGTAAGATTCTGTTTGGTCATGTAGAGTTTTCTTTTCACCTACTGCTTGAGTCCACATCAGGTTCTTCCAAATGGACAGCAGAATCCTTTTCATATCTAAAAGGTAAAGACATTGAAGAGAGGTTGATACAGGACACCAACATTTTTATTACTGAATCATGATTGATGCAATGACATTTTATAATTTTCACTCTTTATGAGTTTTGGCTGACTTGGTCTTTTTCATTTTTCCACCCATACCTTTTGAGCACAACTTGAACGGAACAGCAGAGGACAGAACAAGCATTAGAAGATGAAGGTAATCAAAGACACATTGAATACAACAGGTGTACATAATAAATTGTCTGCATTAAACAGTAATTGGTGTGACACTAGTGTGCAATATTCTGTAAGATTCTGTTTGGTCATGTAGAGTTTTCTTTTCACCTACTGCTTGAGTCCACATCAGGTTCTTCCAAATGGACAGCAGAGTCCTTTTCATATCTAAAAGGTAAAGACATTGAAGAGAGTGTGATACAGGACACCAACATTTTTATTACTGAATCATGATTGATGCAATGACATTTTATATTTTTCACTCTTTATGAGTTTTGGATGACTTGGTCTTTTTCATTTTTCCACCCATACCTTTTGAGGACAACTCGAACGGAACAGCAGAGGACAGAACAAGCATTAGAAGATGAAGGTAATCAAAGACACATTGAATACAACATGTGTACATAATAAATTGTCAGCATTAAACAGTAATTGGTGTGACACTAGTGTGCAATATTCTGTAAGATTCTGTTTGGTCATGTAGAGTTTTCTTTTCACCTACTGCTTGAGTCCACATCAGGTTCTTCCAAATGGACAGCAGAGTCCTTTTCATATCTAAAAGGTAAAGACATTGAAGAGAGTGTGATACAGGACACCAACATTTTTATTACTGAATCATGATTGATGCAATGACATTTTATATTTTTCACTCTTTATGAGTTTTGGATGACTTGGTCTTTTTCATTTTTCCACCCATACCTTTTGAGGACAACTCGAACGGAACAGCAGAGGACAGAACAAGCATTAGAAGATGAAGGTAATCAAAGACACATTGAATACAACATGTGTACATAATAAATTGTCAGCATTAAACAGTAATTGGTGTGACACTAGTGTGCAATATTCTGTAAGATTCTGTTTGGTCATGTAGAGTTTTCTTTTCACCTACTGCTTGAGTCCACATCAGGTTCTTCCAAATGGACAGCAGAGTCCTTTTCATATCTAAAAGGTAAAGACATTGAAGAGAGTGTGATACAGGACACCAACATTTTTATTACTGAATCATGATTGATGCAATGACATTTTATATTTTTCACTCTTTATGAGTTTTGGATGACTTGGTCTTTTTCATTTTTCCACCCATACCTTTTGAGGACAACTCGAACGGAACAGCAGAGGACAGAACAAGCATTAGAAGATGAAGGTAATCAAAGACACATTGAATACAACATGTGTACATAATAAATTGTCAGCATTAAACAGTAATTGGTGTGACACTAGTGTGCAATATTCTGTAAGATTCTGTTTGGTCATGTAGAGTTTTCTTTTCACCTACTGCTTGAGTCCACATCAGGTTCTTCCAAATGGACAGCAGAATCCTTTTCATATCTAAAAGGTAAAGACATTGAAGAGAGGTTGATACAGGACACCAACATTTTTATTACTGAATCATGATTGATGCAATGACATTTTATATTTTTCACTCTTTATGAGTTTTGGCTGACTTGGTCTTTTTCATTTTTCCACCCATACCTTTTGAGCACAACTCGAAGAGAACAGCAGAAGACAGAACAAGCATTAGAAGATGAAGGTAATCAAAGACACATTGAATACAACATGTGTACATAATAAATTGTCTGCATTAAACAGTAATGGGTGTGACACTAGTGTGCAATATTCTGTAAGATTCTGTTTGGTCATGTAGAGTTTTCTTTTCACCTACTGCTTGAGTCCACATCAGGTTCTTTCAAATGGACAGCAGAATCTTTTTCATATCTAAAAGGTATAGACATTGAAGAGAGTGTCATGCAGGACACCAATATTTTTATTACTGAATCACGATTTATGCAATGACATTTTATATTTTTCACTCTTTATGAGTTTTGGCTGACTTGGTCTTTTTCATTTTTCCACCCATACCTTTTGAGCACAACTTGAACGGAACAGCAGAGGACAGAACAAGCATTAGAAGATGAAGGTAATCAAAGACACATTGAATACAACAGGTGTACATAATAAATTGTCTGCATTAAACAGTAATTGGTGTGACACTAGTGTGCAATATTCTGTAAGATTCTGTTTGGTCATGTAGAGTTTTCTTTTCACCTACTGCTTGAGTCCACATCAGGTTGTTCCAAATGGACAGCAGAGTCCTTTTCATATCTAAAAGGTAAAGACATTGAAGAGAGGTTGATACAGGACACCAACATCTTTATTACTGAATCATGATTGATGCAATTACATTTTATATTTTTCACTCTTTATGAGTTTTGCATGACTTGGTCTTTTTCATTTTTCCACCCATACCTTTTGAGCACAACTCGAACAGAACAGCAGAGGACAGAACAAGCATTAGAAGATGAAGGTAATCAAAGACACATTGAATACAACATGTGTACATAATAAATTGTCCGCATTAAACAGTAATTGGTGTGACACTAGTGTGCAATTTTCTGTAAGATTCTGTTTGGTCATGTAGAGTTTTCTTTTCACCTACTGCTTGAGTCCACATCAGGTTCTTCCAAATGGACAGCAGAATCCTTTTCATATCTAAAAGGTAAAGACATTGAAGAGAGGTTGATACAGGACACCAACATTTTTATTACTGAATCATGATTGATGCAATGACATTTTATAATTTTCACTCTTTATGAGTTTTGGCTGACTTGGTCTTTTTCATTTTTCCACCCATACCTTTTGAGCACAACTCGAAGAGAACAGCAGAAGACAGAACAAGCATTAGAAGATGAAGGTAATCAAAGACACATTGAATACAACATGTGTACATAATAAATTGTCTGCATTAAACAGTAATTGGTGTGACACTAGTGTGCAATATTCTGTAAGATTCTGTTTGGTCATGTTGAGTTTTCTTTTCACCTACTGCTTGAGTCCACATCAGGTTCTTTCAAATGGACAGCAGAATCTTTTTCATATCTAAAAGGTATAGACATTGAAGAGAGTGTCATGCAGGACACCAATATTTTTATTACTGAATCATGATTTATGCAATGACATTTTATATTTTTCACTCTTTATGAGTTTTGGCTGACTTGGTCTTTTTCATTTTTCCACCCATACCTTTTGAGCACAACTTGAACGGAACAGCAGAGGACAGAACAAGCATTAGAAGATGAAGGTAATCAAAGACACATTGAATACAACAGGTGTACATAATAAATTGTCTGCATTAAACAGTAATTGGTGTGACACTAGTGTGCAATATTCTGTAAGATTCTGTTTGGTCATGTAGAGTTTTCTTTTCACCTACTGCTTGAGTCCACATCAGGTTGTTCCAAATGGACAGCAGAGTCCTTTTCATATCTAAAAGGTAAAGACATTGAAGAGAGGTTGATACAGGACACCAACATCTTTATTACTGAATCATGATTGATGCAATTACATTTTATATTTTTCACTCTTTATGAGTTTTGCATGACTTGGTCTTTTTCATTTTTCCACCCATACCTTTTGAGCACAACTCGAACAGAACAGCAGAGGACAGAACAAGCATTAGAAGATGAAGGTAATCAAAGACACATTGAATACAACATGTGTACATAATAAATTGTCCGCATTAAACAGTAATTGGTGTGACACTAGTGTGCAATTTTCTGTAAGATTCTGTTTGGTCATGTAGAGTTTTCTTTTCACCTACTGCTTGAGTCCACATCAGGTTCTCCCAAATGGACAGCAGAATCTTTTTCATATCTAAAAGGTATAGACATTGAAGAGAGTGTGATGCAGGACACCAACATTTTCATTACTGAATCATGATTGATGCAATGACATTTTATATTTTTCACTCTTTATGAGTTTTGGATGACTTGGTCTTTTTCATTTTTCCACCCATACCTTTTGAGCACAACTCGAACGGAACAGCAGAGGACAGAACAAGCCTTAGAAGATGAAGGTAATCAAAGACACATTGAATACAACATGTGTACATAATAAATTGTCCGCATTAAACAGTAATTGGTGTGACACTAGTGTGCAATTTTCTGTAAGATTCTGTTTGGTCATGTAGAGTTTTCTTTTCACCTACTGCTTGAGTCCACATCAGGTTCTTCCAAATGGACAGCAGAATCTTTTTCATATCTAAAAGGTATAGACATTGAAGAGAGTGTGATGCAGGACACCAACATTTTCATTACTGAATCATGATTGATGCAATGACATTTTATATTTTTCACTCTTTATGAGTTTTGGCTGACTTGGTCTTTTTCATTTTTCCACCCATACCTTTTGAGCACAACTCGAAGAGAACAGCAGAAGACAGAACAAGCATTAGAAGATGAAGGTAATCAAAGACACATTGAATACAACATGTGTACATAATAAATTGTCAGCATTAAACAGTAATTGGTGTGACACTAGTGTGCAATATTCTGTAAGATTCTGTTTGGTCATGTAGAGTTTTCTTTTCACCTACTGCTTGAGTCCACATCAGGTTCTTCCAAATGGACAGCAGAATCCTTTTCATATCTAAAAGGTAAAGACATTGAAGAGAGGTTGATACAGGACACCAACATTTTTATTACTGAATCATGATTGATGCAATGACATTTTATATTTTTCACTCTTTATGAGTTTTGGCTGACTTGGTCTTTTTCATTTTTCCACCCATACCTTTTGAGCACAACTCGAAGAGAACAGCAGAAGACAGAACAAGCATTAGAAGATGAAGGTAATCAAAGACACATTGAATACAACATGTGTACATAATAAATTGTCTGCATTAAACAGTAATTGGTGTGACACTAGTGTGCAATATTCTGTAAGATTCTGTTTGGTCATGTAGAGTTTTCTTTTCACCTACTGCTTGAGTCCACATCAGGTTCTTCCAAATGGACAGCAGAATCCTTTTCATATCTAAAAGGTAAAGACATTGAAGAGAGTGTGATACAGGACACCAACATTTTTATTACTGAATCATGATTGATGCAATGACATTTTATATTTTTCACTCTTTATGAGTTTTGGCTGACTTGGTCTTTTTCATTTTTCAACCCATACCTTTTGAGCACAACTTGAACGGAACAGCAGAGGACAGAACAAGCATTAGAAGATGAAGGTAATCAAAGACACATTGAATACAACAGGTGTACATAATAAATTGTCTGCATTAAACAGTAATTGGTGTGACACTAGTGTGCAATATTCTGTAAGATTCTGTTTGGTCATGTAGAGTTTTCTTTTCACCTACTGCTTGAGTCCACATCAGGTTCTTCCAAATGGACAGCAGAGTCCTTTTCATATCTAAAAGGTAAAGACATTGAAGAGAGTGTGATACAGGACACCAACATTTTCATTACTGAATCATGATTGATGCAATGACATTTTATATTTTTCACTCTTTATGAGTTTTGGATGACTTGGTCTTTTTCATTTTTCCACCCATACCTTTTGAGGACAACTCGAACGGAACAGCAGAGGACAGAACAAGCATTAGAAGATGAAGGTAATCAAAGACACATTGAATACAACATGTGTACATAATAAATTGTCCGCATTAAACAGTAATTGGTGTGACACTAGTGTGCAATATTCTGTAAGATTCTGTTTGGTCATGTAGAGTTTTCTTTTCACCTACTGCTTGAGTCCACATCAGGTTCTTCCAAATGGACAGCAGAATCCTTTTCATATCTAAAAGGTAAAGACATTGAAGAGAGTGTGATACAGGACACCAACATTTTTATTACTGAATCATGATTGATGCAATGACATTTTATATTTTTCACTCTTTATGAGTTTTGGCTGACTTGGTCTTTTTCATTTTTCAACCCATACCTTTTGAGCACAACTTGAACGGAACAGCAGAGGACAGAACAAGCATTAGAAGATGAAGGTAATCAAAGACACATTGAATACAACAGGTGTACATAATAAATTGTCTGCATTAAACAGTAATTGGTGTGACACTAGTGTGCAATATTCTGTAAGATTCTGTTTGGTCATGTAGAGTTTTCTTTTCACCTACTGCTTGAGTCCACATCAGGTTCTTCCAAATGGACAGCAGAGTCCTTTTCATATCTAAAAGGTAAAGACATTGAAGAGAGTGTGATACAGGACACCAACATTTTTATTACTGAATCATGATTGATGCAATGACATTTTATATTTTTCACTCTTTATGAGTTTTGGATGACTTGGTCTTTTTCATTTTTCCACCCATACCTTTTGAGGACAACTCGAACGGAACAGCAGAGGACAGAACAAGCATTAGAAGATGAAGGTAATCAAAGACACATTGAATACAACATGTGTACATAATAAATTGTCCGCATTAAACAGTAATTGGTGTGACACTAGTGTGCAATATTCTGTAAGATTCTGTTTGGTCATGTAGAGTTTTCTTTTCACCTACTGCTTGAGTCCACATCAGGTTCTTCCAAATGGACAGCAGAATCCTTTTCATATCTAAAAGGTAAAGACATTGAAGAGAGTGTGATACAGGACACCAACATTTTTATTACTGAATCATGATTGATGCAATGACATTTTATATTTTTCACTCTTTATGAGTTTTGGCTGACTTGGTCTTTTTCATTTTTCCACCCATACCTTTTGAGGACAACTCGAACGGAACAGCAGAGGACAGAACAAGCATTAGAAGATGAAGGTAATCAAAGACACATTGAATACAACATGTGTACATAATAAATTGTCCGCATTAAACAGTAATTGGTGTGACACTAGTGTGCAATATTCTGTAAGATTCTGTTTGGTCATGTAGAGTTTTCTTTTCACCTACTGCTTGAGTCCACATCAGGTTCTTCCAAATGGACAGCAGAATCCTTTTCATATCTAAAAGGTAAAGACATTGAAGAGAGTGTGATACAGGACACCAACATTTTTATTACTGAATCATGATTGATGCAATGACATTTTATATTTTTCACTCTTTATGAGTTTTGGCTGACTTGGTCTTTTTCATTTTTCCACCCATACCTTTTGAGCACAACTCGAACGGAACAGCAGAGGACAGAACAAGCATTAGAAGATGAAGGTAATCAAAGACACATTGAATACAACATGTGTACATAATAAATTGTCAGCATTAAACAGTAATTGGTGTGACACTAGTGTGCAATATTCTGTAAGATTCTGTTTGGTCATGTAGAGTTTTCTTTTCACCTACTGCTTGAGTCCACATCAGGTTCTTCCAAATGGACAGCAGAATCCTTTTCATATCTAAAAGGTAAAGACATTGAAGAGAGGTTGATACAGGACACCAACATTTTTATTACTGAATCATGATTGATGCAATGACATTTTATATTTTTCACTCTTTATGAGTTTTGGCTGACTTGGTCTTTTTCATTTTTCCACCCATACCTTTTGAGCACAACTCGAAGAGAACAGCAGAAGACAGAACAAGCATTAGAAGATGAAGGTAATCAAAGACACATTGAATACAACATGTGTACATAATAAATTGTCTGCATTAAACAGTAATTGGTGTGACACTAGTGTGCAATTTTCTGTAAGATTCTGTTTGGTCATGTAGAGTTTTCTTTTCACCTACTGCTTGAGTCCACATCAGGTTCTCCCAAATGGACAGCAGAATCTTTTTCATATCTAAAAGGTATAGACATTGAAGAGAGTGTGATGCAGGACACCAACATTTTCATTACTGAATCATGATTGATGCAATGACATTTTATATTTTTCACTCTTTATGAGTTTTGGCTGACTTGGTCTTTTTCATTTTTCAACCCATACCTTTTGAGCACAACTTGAACGGAACAGCAGAGGACAGAACAAGCATTAGAAGATGAAGGTAATCAAAGACACATTGAATACAACAGGTGTACATAATAAATTGTCTGCATTAAACAGTAATTGGTGTGACACTAGTGTGCAATATTCTGTAAGATTCTGTTTGGTCATGTAGAGTTTTCTTTTCACCTACTGCTTGAGTCCACATCAGGTTCTTCCAAATGGACAGCAGAGTCCTTTTCATATCTAAAAGGTAAAGACATTGAAGAGAGTGTGATACAGGACACCAACATTTTTATTACTGAATCATGATTGATGCAATGACATTTTATATTTTTCACTCTTTATTAGTTTTGGCTGACTTGGTCTTTTTCATTTTTCCACCCATACCTTTTGAGCACAACTCGAACGGAACAGCAGAGGACAGAACAAGCCTTAGAAGATGAAGGTAATCAAAGACACATTGAATACAACATGTGTACATAATAAATTGTCCGCATTAAACAGTAATTGGTGTGACACTAGTGTGCAATATTCTGTAAGATTCTGTTTGGTCATGTAGAGTTTTCTTTTCACCTACTGCTTGAGTCCACATCAGGTTGTTCCAAATGGACAGCAGAGTCCTTTTCATATCTAAAAGGTAAAGACATTGAAGAGAGGTTGATACAGGACACCAACATCTTTATTACTGAATCATGATTGATGCAATGACATTTTATATTTTTCACTCTTTATGAGTTTTGGCTGACTTGGTCTTTTTCATTTTTCCACCCATACCTTTTGAGCACAACTCGAACGGAACAGCAGAGGACAGAACAAGCATTAGAAGATGAAGGTAATCAAAGACACATTGAATACAACATGTGTACATAATAAATTGTCCGCATTAAACAGTAATTGGTGTGACACTAGTGTGCAATTTTCTGTAAGATTCTGTTTGGTCATGTAGAGTTTTCTTTTCACCTACTGCTTGAGTCCACATCAGGTTCTTCCAAATGGACAGCAGAATCCTTTTCATATCTAAAAGGTAAAGACATTGAAGAGAGGTTGATACAGGACACCAACATTTTTATTACTGAATCATGATTGATGCAATGACATTTTATAATTTTCACTCTTTATGAGTTTTGGCTGACTTGGTCTTTTTCATTTTTCAACCCATACCTTTTGAGCACAACTTGAACGGAACAGCAGAGGACAGAACAAGCATTAGAAGATGAAGGTAATCAAAGACACATTGAATACAACAGGTGTACATAATAAATTGTCTGCATTAAACAGTAATTGGTGTGACACTAGTGTGCAATATTCTGTAAGATTCTGTTTGGTCATGTAGAGTTTTCTTTTCACCTACTGCTTGAGTCCACATCAGGTTCTTCCAAATGGACAGCAGAGTCCTTTTCATATCTAAAAGGTAAAGACATTGAAGAGAGTGTGATACAGGACACCAACATTTTTATTACTGAATCATGATTGATGCAATGACATTTTATATTTTTCACTCTTTATGAGTTTTGGATGACTTGGTCTTTTTCATTTTTCCACCCATACCTTTTGAGGACAACTCGAACGGAACAGCAGAGGACAGAACAAGCATTAGAAGATGAAGGTAATCAAAGACACATTGAATACAACATGTGTACATAATAAATTGTCCGCATTAAACAGTAATTGGTGTGACACTAGTGTGCAATATTCTGTAAGATTCTGTTTGGTCATGTAGAGTTTTCTTTTCACCTACTGCTTGAGTCCACATCAGGTTCTTCCAAATGGACAGCAGAATCCTTTTCATATCTAAAAGGTAAAGACATTGAAGAGAGTGTGATACAGGACACCAACATTTTTATTACTGAATCATGATTGATGCAATGACATTTTATATTTTTCACTCTTTATGAGTTTTGGCTGACTTGGTCTTTTTCATTTTTCCACCCATACCTTTTGAGGACAACTCGAACGGAACAGCAGAGGACAGAACAAGCATTAGAAGATGAAGGTAATCAAAGACACATTGAATACAACATGTGTACATAATAAATTGTCAGCATTAAACAGTAATTGGTGTGACACTAGTGTGCAATATTCTGTAAGATTCTGTTTGGTCATGTAGTTTTCTTTTCACCTACTGCTTGAGTCCACATCAGGTTCTTCCAAATGGACAGCAGAATCCTTTTCATATCTAAAAGGTAAAGACATTGAAGAGAGGTTGATACAGGACACCAACATTTTTATTACTGAATCATGATTGATGCAATGACATTTTATATTTTTCACTCTTTATGAGTTTTGGCTGACTTGGTCTTTTTCATTTTTCCACCCATACCTTTTGAGCACAACTCGAAGAGAACAGCAGAAGACAGAACAAGCATTAGAAGATGAAGGTAATCAAAGACACATTGAATACAACATGTGTACATAATAAATTGTCTGCATTAAACAGTAATTGGTGTGACACTAGTGTGCAATTTTCTGTAAGATTCTGTTTGGTCATGTAGAGTTTTCTTTTCACCTACTGCTTGAGTCCACATCAGGTTCTCCCAAATGGACAGCAGAATCTTTTTCATATCTAAAAGGTATAGACATTGAAGAGAGTGTGATGCAGGACACCAACATTTTCATTACTGAATCATGATTGATGCAATGACATTTTATATTTTTCACTCTTTATGAGTTTTGGCTGACTTGGTCTTTTTCATTTTTCAACCCATACCTTTTGAGCACAACTTGAACGGAACAGCAGAGGACAGAACAAGCATTAGAAGATGAAGGTAATCAAAGACACATTGAATACAACAGGTGTACATAATAAATTGTCTGCATTAAACAGTAATTGGTGTGACACTAGTGTGCAATATTCTGTAAGATTCTGTTTGGTCATGTAGAGTTTTCTTTTCACCTACTGCTTGAGTCCACATCAGGTTCTTCCAAATGGACAGCAGAGTCCTTTTCATATCTAAAAGGTAAAGACATTGAAGAGAGTGTGATACAGGACACCAACATTTTTATTACTGAATCATGATTGATGCAATGACATTTTATATTTTTCACTCTTTATTAGTTTTGGCTGACTTGGTCTTTTTCATTTTTCCACCCATACCTTTTGAGCACAACTCGAACGGAACAGCAGAGGACAGAACAAGCCTTAGAAGATGAAGGTAATCAAAGACACATTGAATACAACATGTGTACATAATAAATTGTCCGCATTAAACAGTAATTGGTGTGACACTAGTGTGCAATTTTCTGTAAGATTCTGTTTGGTCATGTAGAGTTTTCTTTTCACCTACTGCTTGAGTCCACATCAGGTTCTTCCAAATGGACAGCAGAATCCTTTTCATATCTAAAAGGTAAAGACATTGAAGAGAGTGTGATACAGGACACCAACATTTTTATTACTGAATCATGATTGATGCAATTACATTTTATATTTTTCACTCTTTATGAGTTTTGGCTGACTTGGTCTTTTTCATTTTTCCACCCATACCTTTTGAGCACAACTCGAAGAGAACAGCAGAAGACAGAACAAGCATTAGAAGATGAAGGTAATCAAAGACACATTGAATACAACATGTGTACATAATAAATTGTCTGCATTAAACAGTAATTGGTGTGACACTAGTGTGCAATATTCTGTAAGATTCTGTTTGGTCATGTTGAGTTTTCTTTTCACCTACTGCTTGAGTCCACATCAGGTTCTTTCAAATGGACAGCAGAATCTTTTTCATATCTAAAAGGTATAGACATTGAAGAGAGTGTCATGCAGGACACCAATATTTTTATTACTGAATCATGATTTATGCAATGACATTTTATATTTTTCACTCTTTATGAGTTTTGGCTGACTTGGTCTTTTTCATTTTTCCACCCATACCTTTTGAGCACAACTTGAACGGAACAGCAGAGGACAGAACAAGCATTAGAAGATGAAGGTAATCAAAGACACATTGAATACAACAGGTGTACATAATAAATTGTCTGCATTAAACAGTAATTGGTGTGACACTAGTGTGCAATATTCTGTAAGATTCTGTTTGGTCATGTAGAGTTTTCTTTTCACCTACTGCTTGAGTCCACATCAGGTTGTTCCAAATGGACAGCAGAGTCCTTTTCATATCTAAAAGGTAAAGACATTGAAGAGAGGTTGATACAGGACACCAACATCTTTATTACTGAATCATGATTGATGCAATTACATTTTATATTTTTCACTCTTTATGAGTTTTGCATGACTTGGTCTTTTTCATTTTTCCACCCATACCTTTTGAGCACAACTCGAACAGAACAGCAGAGGACAGAACAAGCATTAGAAGATGAAGGTAATCAAAGACACATTGAATACAACATGTGTACATAATAAATTGTCCGCATTAAACAGTAATTGGTGTGACACTAGTGTGCAATTTTCTGTAAGATTCTGTTTGGTCATGTAGAGTTTTCTTTTCACCTACTGCTTGAGTCCACATCAGGTTCTCCCAAATGGACAGCAGAATCTTTTTCATATCTAAAAGGTATAGACATTGAAGAGAGTGTGATGCAGGACACCAACATTTTCATTACTGAATCATGATTGATGCAATGACATTTTATATTTTTCACTCTTTATGAGTTTTGGATGACTTGGTCTTTTTCATTTTTCCACCCATACCTTTTGAGCACAACTCGAACGGAACAGCAGAGGACAGAACAAGCCTTAGAAGATGAAGGTAATCAAAGACACATTGAATACAACATGTGTACATAATAAATTGTCCGCATTAAACAGTAATTGGTGTGACACTAGTGTGCAATTTTCTGTAAGATTCTGTTTGGTCATGTAGAGTTTTCTTTTCACCTACTGCTTGAGTCCACATCAGGTTCTTCCAAATGGACAGCAGAATCTTTTTCATATCTAAAAGGTATAGACATTGAAGAGAGTGTGATGCAGGACACCAACATTTTCATTACTGAATCATGATTGATGCAATGACATTTTATATTTTTCACTCTTTATGAGTTTTGGCTGACTTGGTCTTTTTCATTTTTCCACCCATACCTTTTGAGCACAACTTGAACGGAACAGCAGAGGACAGAACAAGCATTAGAAGATGAAGGTAATCAAAGACACATTGAATACAACAGGTGTACATAATAAATTGTCTGCATTAAACAGTAATTGGTGTGACACTAGTGTGCAATATTCTGTAAGATTCTGTTTGGTCATGTAGAGTTTTCTTTTCACCTACTGCTTGAGTCCACATCAGGTTGTTCCAAATGGACAGCAGAGTCCTTTTCATATCTAAAAGGTAAAGACATTGAAGAGAGGTTGATACAGGACACCAACATCTTTATTACTGAATCATGATTGATGCAATTACATTTTATATTTTTCACTCTTTATGAGTTTTGCATGACTTGGTCTTTTTCATTTTTCCACCCATACCTTTTGAGCACAACTCGAACAGAACAGCAGAGGACAGAACAAGCATTAGAAGATGAAGGTAATCAAAGACACATTGAATACAACATGTGTACATAATAAATTGTCCGCATTAAACAGTAATTGGTGTGACACTAGTGTGCAATTTTCTGTAAGATTCTGTTTGGTCATGTAGAGTTTTCTTTTCACCTACTGCTTGAGTCCACATCAGGTTCTCCCAAATGGACAGCAGAATCTTTTTCATATCTAAAAGGTATAGACATTGAAGAGAGTGTGATGCAGGACACCAACATTTTCATTACTGAATCATGATTGATGCAATGACATTTTATATTTTTCACTCTTTATGAGTTTTGGATGACTTGGTCTTTTTCATTTTTCCACCCATACCTTTTGAGCACAACTCGAACGGAACAGCAGAGGACAGAACAAGCCTTAGAAGATGAAGGTAATCAAAGACACATTGAATACAACATGTGTACATAATAAATTGTCCGCATTAAACAGTAATTGGTGTGACACTAGTGTGCAATTTTCTGTAAGATTCTGTTTGGTCATGTAGAGTTTTCTTTTCACCTACTGCTTGAGTCCACATCAGGTTCTTCCAAATGGACAGCAGAATCTTTTTCATATCTAAAAGGTATAGACATTGAAGAGAGTGTGATGCAGGACACCAACATTTTCATTACTGAATCATGATTGATGCAATGACATTTTATATTTTTCACTCTTTATGAGTTTTGGCTGACTTGGTCTTTTTCATTTTTCCACCCATACCTTTTGAGCACAACTCGAAGAGAACAGCAGAAGACAGAACAAGCATTAGAAGATGAAGGTAATCAAAGACACATTGAATACAACATGTGTACATAATAAATTGTCAGCATTAAACAGTAATTGGTGTGACACTAGTGTGCAATATTCTGTAAGATTCTGTTTGGTCATGTAGAGTTTTCTTTTCACCTACTGCTTGAGTCCACATCAGGTTCTTCCAAATGGACAGCAGAATCCTTTTCATATCTAAAAGGTAAAGACATTGAAGAGAGGTTGATACAGGACACCAACATTTTTATTACTGAATCATGATTGATGCAATGACATTTTATATTTTTCACTCTTTATGAGTTTTGGCTGACTTGGTCTTTTTCATTTTTCCACCCATACCTTTTGAGCACAACTCGAAGAGAACAGCAGAAGACAGAACAAGCATTAGAAGATGAAGGTAATCAAAGACACATTGAATACAACATGTGTACATAATAAATTGTCTGCATTAAACAGTAATTGGTGTGACACTAGTGTGCAATATTCTGTAAGATTCTGTTTGGTCATGTAGAGTTTTCTTTTCACCTACTGCTTGAGTCCACATCAGGTTCTTCCAAATGGACAGCAGAATCCTTTTCATATCTAAAAGGTAAAGACATTGAAGAGAGTGTGATACAGGACACCAACATTTTTATTACTGAATCATGATTGATGCAATGACATTTTATATTTTTCACTCTTTATGAGTTTTGGCTGACTTGGTCTTTTTCATTTTTCAACCCATACCTTTTGAGCACAACTTGAACGGAACAGCAGAGGACAGAACAAGCATTAGAAGATGAAGGTAATCAAAGACACATTGAATACAACAGGTGTACATAATAAATTGTCTGCATTAAACAGTAATTGGTGTGACACTAGTGTGCAATATTCTGTAAGATTCTGTTTGGTCATGTAGAGTTTTCTTTTCACCTACTGCTTGAGTCCACATCAGGTTCTTCCAAATGGACAGCAGAGTCCTTTTCATATCTAAAAGGTAAAGACATTGAAGAGAGTGTGATACAGGACACCAACATTTTCATTACTGAATCATGATTGATGCAATGACATTTTATATTTTTCACTCTTTATGAGTTTTGGATGACTTGGTCTTTTTCATTTTTCCACCCATACCTTTTGAGGACAACTCGAACGGAACAGCAGAGGACAGAACAAGCATTAGAAGATGAAGGTAATCAAAGACACATTGAATACAACATGTGTACATAATAAATTGTCCGCATTAAACAGTAATTGGTGTGACACTAGTGTGCAATATTCTGTAAGATTCTGTTTGGTCATGTAGAGTTTTCTTTTCACCTACTGCTTGAGTCCACATCAGGTTCTTCCAAATGGACAGCAGAATCCTTTTCATATCTAAAAGGTAAAGACATTGAAGAGAGTGTGATACAGGACACCAACATTTTTATTACTGAATCATGATTGATGCAATGACATTTTATATTTTTCACTCTTTATGAGTTTTGGCTGACTTGGTCTTTTTCATTTTTCAACCCATACCTTTTGAGCACAACTTGAACGGAACAGCAGAGGACAGAACAAGCATTAGAAGATGAAGGTAATCAAAGACACATTGAATACAACAGGTGTACATAATAAATTGTCTGCATTAAACAGTAATTGGTGTGACACTAGTGTGCAATATTCTGTAAGATTCTGTTTGGTCATGTAGAGTTTTCTTTTCACCTACTGCTTGAGTCCACATCAGGTTCTTCCAAATGGACAGCAGAGTCCTTTTCATATCTAAAAGGTAAAGACATTGAAGAGAGTGTGATACAGGACACCAACATTTTTATTACTGAATCATGATTGATGCAATGACATTTTATATTTTTCACTCTTTATGAGTTTTGGATGACTTGGTCTTTTTCATTTTTCCACCCATACCTTTTGAGGACAACTCGAACGGAACAGCAGAGGACAGAACAAGCATTAGAAGATGAAGGTAATCAAAGACACATTGAATACAACATGTGTACATAATAAATTGTCCGCATTAAACAGTAATTGGTGTGACACTAGTGTGCAATATTCTGTAAGATTCTGTTTGGTCATGTAGAGTTTTCTTTTCACCTACTGCTTGAGTCCACATCAGGTTCTTCCAAATGGACAGCAGAATCCTTTTCATATCTAAAAGGTAAAGACATTGAAGAGAGTGTGATACAGGACACCAACATTTTTATTACTGAATCATGATTGATGCAATGACATTTTATATTTTTCACTCTTTATGAGTTTTGGCTGACTTGGTCTTTTTCATTTTTCCACCCATACCTTTTGAGGACAACTCGAACGGAACAGCAGAGGACAGAACAAGCATTAGAAGATGAAGGTAATCAAAGACACATTGAATACAACATGTGTACATAATAAATTGTCCGCATTAAACAGTAATTGGTGTGACACTAGTGTGCAATATTCTGTAAGATTCTGTTTGGTCATGTAGAGTTTTCTTTTCACCTACTGCTTGAGTCCACATCAGGTTCTTCCAAATGGACAGCAGAATCCTTTTCATATCTAAAAGGTAAAGACATTGAAGAGAGTGTGATACAGGACACCAACATTTTTATTACTGAATCATGATTGATGCAATGACATTTTATATTTTTCACTCTTTATGAGTTTTGGCTGACTTGGTCTTTTTCATTTTTCCACCCATACCTTTTGAGCACAACTCGAACGGAACAGCAGAGGACAGAACAAGCATTAGAAGATGAAGGTAATCAAAGACACATTGAATACAACATGTGTACATAATAAATTGTCAGCATTAAACAGTAATTGGTGTGACACTAGTGTGCAATATTCTGTAAGATTCTGTTTGGTCATGTAGAGTTTTCTTTTCACCTACTGCTTGAGTCCACATCAGGTTCTTCCAAATGGACAGCAGAATCCTTTTCATATCTAAAAGGTAAAGACATTGAAGAGAGGTTGATACAGGACACCAACATTTTTATTACTGAATCATGATTGATGCAATGACATTTTATATTTTTCACTCTTTATGAGTTTTGGCTGACTTGGTCTTTTTCATTTTTCCACCCATACCTTTTGAGCACAACTCGAAGAGAACAGCAGAAGACAGAACAAGCATTAGAAGATGAAGGTAATCAAAGACACATTGAATACAACATGTGTACATAATAAATTGTCTGCATTAAACAGTAATTGGTGTGACACTAGTGTGCAATTTTCTGTAAGATTCTGTTTGGTCATGTAGAGTTTTCTTTTCACCTACTGCTTGAGTCCACATCAGGTTCTCCCAAATGGACAGCAGAATCTTTTTCATATCTAAAAGGTATAGACATTGAAGAGAGTGTGATGCAGGACACCAACATTTTCATTACTGAATCATGATTGATGCAATGACATTTTATATTTTTCACTCTTTATGAGTTTTGGCTGACTTGGTCTTTTTCATTTTTCAACCCATACCTTTTGAGCACAACTTGAACGGAACAGCAGAGGACAGAACAAGCATTAGAAGATGAAGGTAATCAAAGACACATTGAATACAACAGGTGTACATAATAAATTGTCTGCATTAAACAGTAATTGGTGTGACACTAGTGTGCAATATTCTGTAAGATTCTGTTTGGTCATGTAGAGTTTTCTTTTCACCTACTGCTTGAGTCCACATCAGGTTCTTCCAAATGGACAGCAGAGTCCTTTTCATATCTAAAAGGTAAAGACATTGAAGAGAGTGTGATACAGGACACCAACATTTTTATTACTGAATCATGATTGATGCAATGACATTTTATATTTTTCACTCTTTATTAGTTTTGGCTGACTTGGTCTTTTTCATTTTTCCACCCATACCTTTTGAGCACAACTCGAACGGAACAGCAGAGGACAGAACAAGCCTTAGAAGATGAAGGTAATCAAAGACACATTGAATACAACATGTGTACATAATAAATTGTCCGCATTAAACAGTAATTGGTGTGACACTAGTGTGCAATATTCTGTAAGATTCTGTTTGGTCATGTAGAGTTTTCTTTTCACCTACTGCTTGAGTCCACATCAGGTTGTTCCAAATGGACAGCAGAGTCCTTTTCATATCTAAAAGGTAAAGACATTGAAGAGAGGTTGATACAGGACACCAACATCTTTATTACTGAATCATGATTGATGCAATGACATTTTATATTTTTCACTCTTTATGAGTTTTGGCTGACTTGGTCTTTTTCATTTTTCCACCCATACCTTTTGAGCACAACTCGAACGGAACAGCAGAGGACAGAACAAGCATTAGAAGATGAAGGTAATCAAAGACACATTGAATACAACATGTGTACATAATAAATTGTCCGCATTAAACAGTAATTGGTGTGACACTAGTGTGCAATTTTCTGTAAGATTCTGTTTGGTCATGTAGAGTTTTCTTTTCACCTACTGCTTGAGTCCACATCAGGTTCTTCCAAATGGACAGCAGAATCCTTTTCATATCTAAAAGGTAAAGACATTGAAGAGAGGTTGATACAGGACACCAACATTTTTATTACTGAATCATGATTGATGCAATGACATTTTATAATTTTCACTCTTTATGAGTTTTGGCTGACTTGGTCTTTTTCATTTTTCAACCCATACCTTTTGAGCACAACTTGAACGGAACAGCAGAGGACAGAACAAGCATTAGAAGATGAAGGTAATCAAAGACACATTGAATACAACAGGTGTACATAATAAATTGTCTGCATTAAACAGTAATTGGTGTGACACTAGTGTGCAATATTCTGTAAGATTCTGTTTGGTCATGTAGAGTTTTCTTTTCACCTACTGCTTGAGTCCACATCAGGTTCTTCCAAATGGACAGCAGAGTCCTTTTCATATCTAAAAGGTAAAGACATTGAAGAGAGTGTGATACAGGACACCAACATTTTTATTACTGAATCATGATTGATGCAATGACATTTTATATTTTTCACTCTTTATGAGTTTTGGATGACTTGGTCTTTTTCATTTTTCCACCCATACCTTTTGAGGACAACTCGAACGGAACAGCAGAGGACAGAACAAGCATTAGAAGATGAAGGTAATCAAAGACACATTGAATACAACATGTGTACATAATAAATTGTCCGCATTAAACAGTAATTGGTGTGACACTAGTGTGCAATATTCTGTAAGATTCTGTTTGGTCATGTAGAGTTTTCTTTTCACCTACTGCTTGAGTCCACATCAGGTTCTTCCAAATGGACAGCAGAATCCTTTTCATATCTAAAAGGTAAAGACATTGAAGAGAGTGTGATACAGGACACCAACATTTTTATTACTGAATCATGATTGATGCAATGACATTTTATATTTTTCACTCTTTATGAGTTTTGGCTGACTTGGTCTTTTTCATTTTTCCACCCATACCTTTTGAGGACAACTCGAACGGAACAGCAGAGGACAGAACAAGCATTAGAAGATGAAGGTAATCAAAGACACATTGAATACAACATGTGTACATAATAAATTGTCAGCATTAAACAGTAATTGGTGTGACACTAGTGTGCAATATTCTGTAAGATTCTGTTTGGTCATGTAGTTTTCTTTTCACCTACTGCTTGAGTCCACATCAGGTTCTTCCAAATGGACAGCAGAATCCTTTTCATATCTAAAAGGTAAAGACATTGAAGAGAGGTTGATACAGGACACCAACATTTTTATTACTGAATCATGATTGATGCAATGACATTTTATATTTTTCACTCTTTATGAGTTTTGGCTGACTTGGTCTTTTTCATTTTTCCACCCATACCTTTTGAGCACAACTCGAAGAGAACAGCAGAAGACAGAACAAGCATTAGAAGATGAAGGTAATCAAAGACACATTGAATACAACATGTGTACATAATAAATTGTCTGCATTAAACAGTAATTGGTGTGACACTAGTGTGCAATTTTCTGTAAGATTCTGTTTGGTCATGTAGAGTTTTCTTTTCACCTACTGCTTGAGTCCACATCAGGTTCTCCCAAATGGACAGCAGAATCTTTTTCATATCTAAAAGGTATAGACATTGAAGAGAGTGTGATGCAGGACACCAACATTTTCATTACTGAATCATGATTGATGCAATGACATTTTATATTTTTCACTCTTTATGAGTTTTGGCTGACTTGGTCTTTTTCATTTTTCAACCCATACCTTTTGAGCACAACTTGAACGGAACAGCAGAGGACAGAACAAGCATTAGAAGATGAAGGTAATCAAAGACACATTGAATACAACAGGTGTACATAATAAATTGTCTGCATTAAACAGTAATTGGTGTGACACTAGTGTGCAATATTCTGTAAGATTCTGTTTGGTCATGTAGAGTTTTCTTTTCACCTACTGCTTGAGTCCACATCAGGTTCTTCCAAATGGACAGCAGAGTCCTTTTCATATCTAAAAGGTAAAGACATTGAAGAGAGTGTGATACAGGACACCAACATTTTTATTACTGAATCATGATTGATGCAATGACATTTTATATTTTTCACTCTTTATTAGTTTTGGCTGACTTGGTCTTTTTCATTTTTCCACCCATACCTTTTGAGCACAACTCGAACGGAACAGCAGAGGACAGAACAAGCCTTAGAAGATGAAGGTAATCAAAGACACATTGAATACAACATGTGTACATAATAAATTGTCCGCATTAAACAGTAATTGGTGTGACACTAGTGTGCAATTTTCTGTAAGATTCTGTTTGGTCATGTAGAGTTTTCTTTTCACCTACTGCTTGAGTCCACATCAGGTTCTTCCAAATGGACAGCAGAATCCTTTTCATATCTAAAAGGTAAAGACATTGAAGAGAGGTTGATACAGGACACCAACATTTTTATTACTGAATCATGATTGATGCAATGACATTTTATAATTTTCACTCTTTATGAGTTTTGGCTGACTTGGTCTTTTTCATTTTTCCACCCATACCTTTTGAGCACAACTCGAAGAGAACAGCAGAAGACAGAACAAGCATTAGAAGATGAAGGTAATCAAAGACACATTGAATACAACATGTGTACATAATAAATTGTCTGCATAAAACAGTAATTGGTGTGACACTAGTGTGCAATATTCTGTAAGATTCTGTTTGGTCATGTTGAGTTTTCTTTTCACCTACTGCTTGAGTCCACATCAGGTTCTTTCAAATGGACAGCAGAATCTTTTTCATATCTAAAAGGTATAGACATTGAAGAGAGTGTCATGCAGGACACCAATATTTTTATTACTGAATCATGATTGATGCAATGACATTTTATAATTTTCACTCTTTATGAGTTTTGGCTGACTTGGTCTTTTTCATTTTTCCACCCATACCTTTTGAGCACAACTCGAAGAGAACAGCAGAAGACAGAACAAGCATTAGAAGATGAAGGTAATCAAAGACACATTGAATACAACATGTGTACATAATAAATTGTCTGCATAAAACAGTAATTGGTGTGACACTAGTGTGCAATATTCTGTAAGATTCTGTTTGGTCATGTTGAGTTTTCTTTTCACCTACTGCTTGAGTCCACATCAGGTTCTTTCAAATGGACAGCAGAATCTTTTTCATATCTAAAAGGTATAGACATTGAAGAGAGTGTCATGCAGGACACCAATATTTTTATTACTGAATCATGATTTATGCAATGACATTTTATATTTTTCACTCTTTATGAGTTTTGGCTGACTTGGTCTTTTTCATTTTTCCACCCATACCTTTTGAGCACAACTTGAACGGAACAGCAGAGGACAGAACAAGCATTAGAAGATGAAGGTAATCAAAGACACATTGAATACAACAGGTGTACATAATAAATTGTCTGCATTAAACAGTAATTGGTGTGACACTAGTGTGCAATATTCTGTAAGATTCTGTTTGGTCATGTAGAGTTTTCTTTTCACCTACTGCTTGAGTCCACATCAGGTTGTTCCAAATGGACAGCAGAGTCCTTTTCATATCTAAAAGGTAAAGACATTGAAGAGAGGTTGATACAGGACACCAACATCTTTATTACTGAATCATGATTGATGCAATTACATTTTATATTTTTCACTCTTTATGAGTTTTGCATGACTTGGTCTTTTTCATTTTTCCACCCATACCTTTTGAGCACAACTCGAACAGAACAGCAGAGGACAGAACAAGCATTAGAAGATGAAGGTAATCAAAGACACATTGAATACAACATGTGTACATAATAAATTGTCCGCATTAAACAGTAATTGGTGTGACACTAGTGTGCAATTTTCTGTAAGATTCTGTTTGGTCATGTAGTTTTCTTTTCACCTACTGCTTGAGTCCACATCAGGTTCTTCCAAATGGACAGCAGAATCCTTTTCATATCTAAAAGGTAAAGACATTGAAGAGAGGTTGATACAGGACACCAACATTTTTATTACTGAATCATGATTGATGCAATGACATTTTATAATTTTCACTCTTTATGAGTTTTGGCTGACTTGGTCTTTTTCATTTTTCCACCCATACCTTTTGAGCACAACTCGAAGAGAACAGCAGAAGACAGAACAAGCATTAGAAGATGAAGGTAATCAAAGACACATTGAATACAACATGTGTACATAATAAATTGTCTGCATTAAACAGTAATTGGTGTGACACTAGTGTGCAATATTCTGTAAGATTCTGTTTGGTCATGTTGAGTTTTCTTTTCACCTACTGCTTGAGTCCACATCAGGTTCTTTCAAATGGACAGCAGAATCCTTTTCATATCTAAAAGGTATAGACATTGAAGAGAGTGTCATGCAGGACACCAATATTTTTATTACTGAATCATGATTGATGCAATGACATTTTATATTTTTCACTCTTTATGAGTTTTGGCTGACTTGGTCTTTTTCATTTTTCCACCCATACCTTTTGAGCACAACTTGAACGGAACAGCAGAGGACAGAACAAGCATTAGAAGATGAAGGTAATCAAAGACACATTGAATACAACAGGTGTACATAATAAATTGTCTGCATTAAACAGTAATTGGTGTGACACTAGTGTGCAATATTCTGTAAGATTCTGTTTGGTCATGTAGAGTTTTCTTTTCACCTACTGCTTGAGTCCACATCAGGTTCTTCCAAATGGACAGCAGAGTCCTTTTCATATCTAAAAGGTAAAGACATTGAAGAGAGTGTGATACAGGACACCAACATTTTTATTACTGAATCATGATTGATGCAATGACATTTTATATTTTTCACTCTTTATGAGTTTTGGATGACTTGGTCTTTTTCATTTTTCCACCCATACCTTTTGAGGACAACTCGAACGGAACAGCAGAGGACAGAACAAGCATTAGAAGATGAAGGTAATCAAAGACACATTGAATACAACATGTGTACATAATAAATTGTCCGCATTAAACAGTAATTGGTGTGACACTAGTGTGCAATATTCTGTAAGATTCTGTTTGGTCATGTAGAGTTTTCTTTTCACCTACTGCTTGAGTCCACATCAGGTTCTTCCAAATGGACAGCAGAATCCTTTTCATATCTAAAAGGTAAAGACATTGAAGAGAGTGTGATACAGGACACCAACATTTTTATTACTGAATCATGATTGATGCAATGACATTTTATATTTTTCACTCTTTATGAGTTTTGGCTGACTTGGTCTTTTTCATTTTTCCACCCATACCTTTTGAGGACAACTCGAACGGAACAGCAGAGGACAGAACAAGCATTAGAAGATGAAGGTAATCAAAGACACATTGAATACAACATGTGTACATAATAAATTGTCAGCATTAAACAGTAATTGGTGTGACACTAGTGTGCAATATTCTGTAAGATTCTGTTTGGTCATGTAGTTTTCTTTTCACCTACTGCTTGAGTCCACATCAGGTTCTTCCAAATGGACAGCAGAATCCTTTTCATATCTAAAAGGTAAAGACATTGAAGAGAGGTTGATACAGGACACCAACATTTTTATTACTGAATCATGATTGATGCAATGACATTTTATATTTTTCACTCTTTATGAGTTTTGGCTGACTTGGTCTTTTTCATTTTTCCACCCATACCTTTTGAGCACAACTCGAAGAGAACAGCAGAAGACAGAACAAGCATTAGAAGATGAAGGTAATCAAAGACACATTGAATACAACATGTGTACATAATAAATTGTCTGCATTAAACAGTAATTGGTGTGACACTAGTGTGCAATTTTCTGTAAGATTCTGTTTGGTCATGTAGAGTTTTCTTTTCACCTACTGCTTGAGTCCACATCAGGTTCTCCCAAATGGACAGCAGAATCTTTTTCATATCTAAAAGGTATAGACATTGAAGAGAGTGTGATGCAGGACACCAACATTTTCATTACTGAATCATGATTGATGCAATGACATTTTATATTTTTCACTCTTTATGAGTTTTGGCTGACTTGGTCTTTTTCATTTTTCAACCCATACCTTTTGAGCACAACTTGAACGGAACAGCAGAGGACAGAACAAGCATTAGAAGATGAAGGTAATCAAAGACACATTGAATACAACAGGTGTACATAATAAATTGTCTGCATTAAACAGTAATTGGTGTGACACTAGTGTGCAATATTCTGTAAGATTCTGTTTGGTCATGTAGAGTTTTCTTTTCACCTACTGCTTGAGTCCACATCAGGTTCTTCCAAATGGACAGCAGAGTCCTTTTCATATCTAAAAGGTAAAGACATTGAAGAGAGTGTGATACAGGACACCAACATTTTTATTACTGAATCATGATTGATGCAATGACATTTTATATTTTTCACTCTTTATTAGTTTTGGCTGACTTGGTCTTTTTCATTTTTCCACCCATACCTTTTGAGCACAACTCGAACGGAACAGCAGAGGACAGAACAAGCCTTAGAAGATGAAGGTAATCAAAGACACATTGAATACAACATGTGTACATAATAAATTGTCCGCATTAAACAGTAATTGGTGTGACACTAGTGTGCAATTTTCTGTAAGATTCTGTTTGGTCATGTAGAGTTTTCTTTTCACCTACTGCTTGAGTCCACATCAGGTTCTTCCAAATGGACAGCAGAATCCTTTTCATATCTAAAAGGTAAAGACATTGAAGAGAGTGTGATACAGGACACCAACATTTTTATTACTGAATCATGATTGATGCAATGACATTTTATAATTTTCACTCTTTATGAGTTTTGGCTGACTTGGTCTTTTTCATTTTTCCACCCATACCTTTTGAGCACAACTCGAAGAGAACAGCAGAAGACAGAACAAGCATTAGAAGATGAAGGTAATCAAAGACACATTGAATACAACATGTGTACATAATAAATTGTCTGCATAAAACAGTAATTGGTGTGACACTAGTGTGCAATATTCTGTAAGATTCTGTTTGGTCATGTTGAGTTTTCTTTTCACCTACTGCTTGAGTCCACATCAGGTTCTTTCAAATGGACAGCAGAATCTTTTTCATATCTAAAAGGTATAGACATTGAAGAGAGTGTCATGCAGGACACCAATATTTTTATTACTGAATCATGATTTATGCAATGACATTTTATATTTTTCACTCTTTATGAGTTTTGGCTGACTTGGTCTTTTTCATTTTTCCACCCATACCTTTTGAGCACAACTTGAACGGAACAGCAGAGGACAGAACAAGCATTAGAAGATGAAGGTAATCAAAGACACATTGAATACAACAGGTGTACATAATAAATTGTCTGCATTAAACAGTAATTGGTGTGACACTAGTGTGCAATATTCTGTAAGATTCTGTTTGGTCATGTAGAGTTTTCTTTTCACCTACTGCTTGAGTCCACATCAGGTTGTTCCAAATGGACAGCAGAGTCCTTTTCATATCTAAAAGGTAAAGACATTGAAGAGAGGTTGATACAGGACACCAACATCTTTATTACTGAATCATGATTGATGCAATTACATTTTATATTTTTCACTCTTTATGAGTTTTGCATGACTTGGTCTTTTTCATTTTTCCACCCATACCTTTTGAGCACAACTCGAACAGAACAGCAGAGGACAGAACAAGCATTAGAAGATGAAGGTAATCAAAGACACATTGAATACAACATGTGTACATAATAAATTGTCCGCATTAAACAGTAATTGGTGTGACACTAGTGTGCAATTTTCTGTAAGATTCTGTTTGGTCATGTACAGTTTTCTTTTCACCTACTGCTTGAGTCCACATCAGGTTCTTCCAAATGGACAGCAGAATCCTTTTCATATCTAAAAGGTAAAGACATTGAAGAGAGGTTGATACAGGACACCAACATTTTTATTACTGAATCATGATTGATGCAATGACATTTTATAATTTTCACTCTTTATGAGTTTTGGCTGACTTGGTCTTTTTCATTTTTCCACCCATACCTTTTGAGCACAACTCGAAGAGAACAGCAGAAGACAGAACAAGCATTAGAAGATGAAGGTAATCAAAGACACATTGAATACAACATGTGTACATAATAAATTGTCTGCATTAAACAGTAATTGGTGTGACACTAGTGTGCAATATTCTGTAAGATTCTGTTTGGTCATGTTGAGTTTTCTTTTCACCTACTGCTTGAGTCCACATCAGGTTCTTTCAAATGGACAGCAGAATCCTTTTCATATCTAAAAGGTATAGACATTGAAGAGAGTGTCATGCAGGACACCAATATTTTTATTACTGAATCATGATTGATGCAATGACATTTTATATTTTTCACTCTTTATGAGTTTTGGCTGACTTGGTCTTTTTCATTTTTCCACCCATACCTTTTGAGCACAACTTGAACGGAACAGCAGAGGACAGAACAAGCATTAGAAGATGAAGGTAATCAAAGACACATTGAATACAACAGGTGTACATAATAAATTGTCTGCATTAAACAGTAATTGGTGTGACACTAGTGTGCAATATTCTGTAAGATTCTGTTTGGTCATGTAGAGTTTTCTTTTCACCTACTGCTTGAGTCCACATCAGGTTGTTCCAAATGGACAGCAGAGTCCTTTTCATATCTAAAAGGTAAAGACATTGAAGAGAGGTTGATACAGGACACCAACATCTTTATTACTGAATCATGATTGATGCAATTACATTTTATATTTTTCACTCTTTATGAGTTTTGCATGACTTGGTCTTTTTCATTTTTCCACCCATACCTTTTGAGCACAACTCGAACAGAACAGCAGAGGACAGAACAAGCATTAGAAGATGAAGGTAATCAAAGACACATTGAATACAACATGTGTACATAATAAATTGTATGCATTAAACAGTAATTGGTGTGACACTAGTGTGCAATATTCTGTAAGATTCTGTTTGGTCATGTTGAGTTTTCTTTTCACCTACTGCTTGAGTCCACATCAGGTTCTTTCAAATGGACAGCAGAATCCTTTTCATATCTAAAAGGTATAGACATTGAAGAGAGTGTCATGCAGGACACCAATATTTTTATTACTGAATCATGATTTATGCAATGACATTTTATATTTTTCACTCTTTATGAGTTTTGGCTGACTTGGTCTTTTTCATTTTTCCACCCATACCTTTTGAGCACAACTTGAACGGAACAGCAGAGGACAGAACAAGCATTAGAAGATGAAGGTAATCAAAGACACATTGAATACAACAGGTGTACATAATAAATTGTCTGCATTAAACAGTAATTGGTGTGACACTAGTGTGCAATATTCTGTAAGATTCTGTTTGGTCATGTAGAGTTTTCTTTTCACCTACTGCTTGAGTCCACATCAGGTTGTTCCAAATGGACAGCAGAGTCCTTTTCATATCTAAAAGGTAAAGACATTGAAGAGAGGTTGATACAGGACACCAACATCTTTATTACTGAATCATGATTGATGCAATTACATTTTATATTTTTCACTCTTTATGAGTTTTGCATGACTTGGTCTTTTTCATTTTTCCACCCATACCTTTTGAGCACAACTCGAACAGAACAGCAGAGGACAGAACAAGCATTAGAAGATGAAGGTAATCAAAGACACATTGAATACAACATGTGTACATAATAAATTGTCTGCATTAAACAGTAATTGGTGTGACACTAGTGTGCAATATTCTGTAAGATTCTGTTTGGTCATGTTGAGTTTTCTTTTCACCTACTGCTTGAGTCCACATCAGGTTCTTTCAAATGGACAGCAGAATCCTTTTCATATCTAAAAGGTATAGACATTGAAGAGAGTGTCATGCAGGACACCAATATTTTTATTACTGAATCATGATTTATGCAATGACATTTTATATTTTTCACTCTTTATGAGTTTTGGCTGACTTGGTCTTTTTCATTTTTCCACCCATACCTTTTGAGCACAACTTGAACGGAACAGCAGAGGACAGAACAAGCATTAGAAGATGAAGGTAATCAAAGACACATTGAATACAACAGGTGTACATAATAAATTGTCTGCATTAAACAGTAATTGGTGTGACACTAGTGTGCAATATTCTGTAAGATTCTGTTTGGTCATGTAGAGTTTTCTTTTCACCTACTGCTTGAGTCCACATCAGGTTGTTCCAAATGGACAGCAGAGTCCTTTTCATATCTAAAAGGTAAAGACATTGAAGAGAGGTTGATACAGGACACCAACATCTTTATTACTGAATCATGATTGATGCAATTACATTTTATATTTTTCACTCTTTATGAGTTTTGCATGACTTGGTCTTTTTCATTTTTCCACCCATACCTTTTGAGCACAACTCGAACAGAACAGCAGAGGACAGAACAAGCATTAGAAGATGAAGGTAATCAAAGACACATTGAATACAACATGTGTACATAATAAATTGTCTGCATTAAACAGTAATTGGTGTGACACTAGTGTGCAATATTCTGTAAGATTCTGTTTGGTCATGTTGAGTTTTCTTTTCACCTACTGCTTGAGTCCACATCAGGTTCTTTCAAATGGACAGCAGAATCCTTTTCATATCTAAAAGGTATAGACATTGAAGAGAGTGTCATGCAGGACACCAATATTTTTATTACTGAATCATGATTTATGCAATGACATTTTATATTTTTCACTCTTTATGAGTTTTGGCTGACTTGGTCTTTTTCATTTTTCCACCCATACCTTTTGAGCACAACTTGAACGGAACAGCAGAGGACAGAACAAGCATTAGAAGATGAAGGTAATCAAAGACACATTGAATACAACAGGTGTACATAATAAATTGTCTGCATTAAACAGTAATTGGTGTGACACTAGTGTGCAATATTCTGTAAGATTCTGTTTGGTCATGTAGAGTTTTCTTTTCACCTACTGCTTGAGTCCACATCAGGTTGTTCCAAATGGACAGCAGAGTCCTTTTCATATCTAAAAGGTAAAGACATTGAAGAGAGGTTGATACAGGACACCAACATCTTTATTACTGAATCATGATTGATGCAATTACATTTTATATTTTTCACTCTTTATGAGTTTTGCATGACTTGGTCTTTTTCATTTTTCCACCCATACCTTTTGAGCACAACTCGAACAGAACAGCAGAGGACAGAACAAGCATTAGAAGATGAAGGTAATCAAAGACACATTGAATACAACATGTGTACATAATAAATTGTCCGCATTAAACAGTAATTGGTGTGACACTAGTGTGCAATTTTCTGTAAGATTCTGTTTGGTCATGTAGAGTTTTCTTTTCACCTACTGCTTGAGTCCACATCAGGTTCTCCCAAATGGACACCAGAATCTTTTTCATATCTAAAAGGTATAGACATTGAAGAGAGTGTGATGCAGGACACCAACATTTTCATTACTGAATCATGATTGATGCAATGACATTTTATATTTTTCACTCTTTATGAGTTTTGGATGACTTGGTCTTTTTCATTTTTCCACCCATACCTTTTGATGACAACTCGAACGGAACAGCAGAGGACAGAACAAGCATTAGAAGATGAAGGTAATCAAAGACACATTGAATACAACATGTGTACATAATAAATTGTCCGCATTAAACAGTAATTGGTGTGACACTAGTGTGCAATATTCTGTAAGATTCTGTTTGGTCATGTAGAGTTTTCTTTTCACCTACTGCTTGAGTCCACATCAGGTTCTTCCAAATGGACAGCAGAATCCTTTTCATATCTAAAAGGTAAAGACATTGAAGAGAGTGTGATACAGGACACCAACATTTTTATTACTGAATCATGATTGATGCAATGACATTTTATATTTTTCACTCTTTATGAGTTTTGGCTGACTTGGTCTTTTTCATTTTTCCACCCATACCTTTTGAGCACAACTCGAACGGAACAGCAGAGGACAGAACAAGTATTAGAAGATGAAGGTAATCAAAGACACATTGAATACAACATGTGTACATAATAAACTGTCAGCATTAAACAGTAATTGGTGTGACACTAGTGTGCAATATTCTGTAAGATTCTGTTTGGTCATGTAGAGTTTTCTTTTCACCTACTGCTTGAGTCCACATCAGGTTCTTTCAAATGGACAGCAGAATCTTTTTCATATCTAAAAGGTATAGACATTGAAGAGAGTGTCATGCAGGACACCAATATTTTTATTACTGAATCATGATTTATGCAATGACATTTTATATTTTTCACTCTTTATGAGTTTTGGCTGACTTGGTCTTTTTCATTTTTCCACCCATACCTTTTGAGCACAACTTGAACGGAACAGCAGAGGACAGAACAAGCATTAGAAGATGAAGGTAATCAAAGACACATTGAATACAACAGGTGTACATAATAAATTGTCTGCATTAAACAGTAATTGGTGTGACACTAGTGTGCAATATTCTGTAAGATTCTGTTTGGTCATGTAGAGTTTTCTTTTCACCTACTGCTTGAGTCCACATCAGGTTGTTCCAAATGGACAGCAGAGTCCTTTTCATATCTAAAAGGTAAAGACATTGAAGAGAGGTTGATACAGGACACCAACATCTTTATTACTGAATCATGATTGATGCAATTACATTTTATATTTTTCACTCTTTATGAGTTTTGCATGACTTGGTCTTTTTCATTTTTCCACCCATACCTTTTGAGCACAACTCGAACAGAACAGCAGAGGACAGAACAAGCATTAGAAGATGAAGGTAATCAAAGACACATTGAATACAACATGTGTACATAATAAATTGTCCGCATTAAACAGTAATTGGTGTGACACTAGTGTGCAATTTTCTGTAAGATTCTGTTTGGTCATGTAGAGTTTTCTTTTCACCTACTGCTTGAGTCCACATCAGGTTCTCCCAAATGGACAGCAGAATCTTTTTCATATCTAAAAGGTATAGACATTGAAGAGAGTGTGATGCAGGACACCAACATTTTCATTACTGAATCATGATTGATGCAATGACATTTTATATTTTTCACTCTTTATGAGTTTTGGATGACTTGGTCTTTTTCATTTTTCCACCCATACCTTTTGAGGACAACTCGAACGGAACAGCAGAGGACAGAACAAGCATTAGAAGATGAAGGTAATCAAAGATACATTGAATACAACATGTGTACATAATAAATTGTCAGCATTAAACAGTAATTGGTGTGACACTAGTGTGCAATATTCTGTAAGATTCTGTTTGGTCATGTAGAGTTTTCTTTTCACCTACTGCTTGAGTCCACATCAGGTTCTTCCAAATGGACAGCAGAATCCTTTTCATATCTAAAAGGTAAAGACATTGAAGAGAGGTTGATACAGGACACCAACATTTTTATTACTGAATCATGATTGATGCAATGACATTTTATATTTTTCACTCTTTATGAGTTTTGGCTGACTTGGTCTTTTTCATTTTTCCACCCATACCTTTTGAGCACAACTCGAAGAGAACAGCAGAAGACAGAACAAGCATTAGAAGATGAAGGTAATCAAAGACACATTGAATACAACATGTGTACATAATAAATTGTCTGCATTAAACAGTAATTGGTGTGACACTAGTGTGCAATATTCTGTAAGATTCTGTTTGGTCATGTAGTTTTCTTTTCACCTACTGCTTGAGTCCACATCAGGTTCTCCCAAATGGACAGCAGAATCTTTTTCATATCTAAAAGGTATAGACATTGAAGAGAGTGTGATGCAGGACACCAACATTTTCATTACTGAATCATGATTGATGCAATGACATTTTATCTTTTTCACTCTTTATGAGTTTTGGCTGACTTGGTCTTTTTCATTTTTCCACCCATACCTTTTGAGCACAACTCGAAGAGAACAGCAGAAGACAGAACAAGCATTAGAAGATGAAGGTAATCAAAGACACATTGAATACAACATGTGTACATAATAAATTGTCTGCATTAAACAGTAATTGGTGTGACACTAGTGTGCAATATTCTGTAAGATTCTGTTTGGTCATGTTGAGTTTTCTTTTCACCTACTGCTTGAGTCCACATCAGGTTCTTTCAAATGGACAGCAGAATCTTTTTCATATCTAAAAGGTATAGACATTGAAGAGAGTGTCATGCAGGACACCAATATTTTTATTACTGAATCATGATTTATGCAATGACATTTTATATTTTTCACTCTTTATGAGTTTTGGCTGACTTGGTCTTTTTCATTTTTCCACCCATACCTTTTGAGCACAACTTGAACGGAACAGCAGAGGACAGAACAAGCATTAGAAGATGAAGGTAATCAAAGACACATTGAATACAACAGGTGTACATAATAAATTGTCTGCATTAAACAGTAATTGGTGTGACACTAGTGTGCAATATTCTGTAAGATTCTGTTTGGTCATGTAGAGTTTTCTTTTCACCTACTGCTTGAGTCCACATCAGGTTGTTCCAAATGGACAGCAGAGTCCTTTTCATATCTAAAAGGTAAAGACATTGAAGAGAGGTTGATACAGGACACCAACATCTTTATTACTGAATCATGATTGATGCAATTACATTTTATATTTTTCACTCTTTATGAGTTTTGCATGACTTGGTCTTTTTCATTTTTCCACCCATACCTTTTGAGCACAACTCGAACAGAACAGCAGAGGACAGAACAAGCATTAGAAGATGAAGGTAATCAAAGACACATTGAATACAACATGTGTACATAATAAATTGTCCGCATTAAACAGTAATTGGTGTGACACTAGTGTGCAATTTTCTGTAAGATTCTGTTTGGTCATGTAGAGTTTTCTTTTCACCTACTGCTTGAGTCCACATCAGGTTCTTCCAAATGGACAGCAGAATCCTTTTCATATCTAAAAGGTAAAGACATTGAAGAGAGTGTGATACAGGACACCAACATTTTTATTACTGAATCATGATTGATGCAATGACATTTTATATTTTTCACTCTTTATGAGTTTTGGCTGACTTGGTCTTTTTCATTTTTCCACCCATACCTTTTGAGCACAACTCGAACGGAACAGCAGAAGACAGAACAAGCATTAGAAGATGAAGGTAATCAAAGACACATTGAATACAACATGTGTACATAATAAATTGTCTGCATTAAACAGTAATTGGTGTGACACTAGTGTGCAATATTCTGTAAGATTCTGTTTGGTCATGTTGAGTTTTCTTTTCACCTACTGCTTGAGTCCACATCAGGTTCTTTCAAATGGACAGCAGAATCTTTTTCATATCTAAAAGGTATAGACATTGAAGAGAGTGTCATGCAGGACACCAATATTTTTATTACTGAATCATGATTTATGCAATGACATTTTATATTTTTCACTCTTTATGAGTTTTGGCTGACTTGGTCTTTTTCATTTTTCCACCCATACCTTTTGAGCACAACTTGAACGGAACAGCAGAGGACAGAACAAGCATTAGAAGATGAAGGTAATCAAAGACACATTGAATACAACAGGTGTACATAATAAATTGTCTGCATTAAACAGTAATTGGTGTGACACTAGTGTGCAATATTCTGTAAGATTCTGTTTGGTCATGTAGAGTTTTCTTTTCACCTACTGCTTGAGTCCACATCAGGTTGTTCCAAATGGACAGCAGAGTCCTTTTCATATCTAAAAGGTAAAGACATTGAAGAGAGGTTGATACAGGACACCAACATCTTTATTACTGAATCATGATTGATGCAATTACATTTTATATTTTTCACTCTTTATGAGTTTTGCATGACTTGGTCTTTTTCATTTTTCCACCCATACCTTTTGAGCACAACTCGAACAGAACAGCAGAGGACAGAACAAGCATTAGAAGATGAAGGTAATCAAAGACACATTGAATACAACATGTGTACATAATAAATTGTCCGCATTAAACAGTAATTGGTGTGACACTAGTGTGCAATTTTCTGTAAGATTCTGTTTGGTCATGTAGAGTTTTCTTTTCACCTACTGCTTGAGTCCACATCAGGTTCTTCCAAATGGACAGCAGAATCCTTTTCATATCTAAAAGGTAAAGACATTGAAGAGAGTGTGATACAGGACACCAACATTTTTATTACTGAATCATGATTGATGCAATGACATTTTATATTTTTCACTCTTTATGAGTTTTGGCTGACTTGGTCTTTTTCATTTTTCCACCCATACCTTTTGAGCACAACTCGAACGGAACAGCAGAGGACAGAACAAGTATTAGAAGATGAAGGTAATCAAAGACACATTGAATACAACATGTGTACATAATAAACTGTCAGCATTAAACAGTAATTGGTGTGACACTAGTGTGCAATATTCTGTAAGATTCTGTTTGGTCATGTAGAGTTTTCTTTTCACCTACTGCTTGAGTCCACATCAGGTTCTTCCAAATGGACAGCAGAATCCTTTTCATATCTAAAAGGTAAAGACATTGAAGAGAGGTTGATACAGGACACCAACATTTTTATTACTGAATCATGATTGATGCAATGACATTTTATATTTTTCACTCTTTATGAGTTTTGGCTGACTTGGTCTTTTTCATTTTTCCACCCATACCTTTTGAGCACAACTCGAATAGAACAGCAGAAGACAGAACAAGCATTAGAAGATGAAGGTAATCAAAGACACATTGAATACAACATGTGTACATAATAAATTGTCTGCATTAAACAGTAATTGGTGTGACACTAGTGTGCAATATTCTGTAAGATTCTGTTTGGTCATGTTGAGTTTTCTTTTCACCTACTGCTTGAGTCCACATCAGGTTCTTCCAAATGGACAGCAGAATCCTTTTCATATCTAAAAGGTAAAGACATTGAAGAGAGTGTGATACAGGACACCAACATTTTTATTACTGAATCATGATTTATGCAATGACATTTTATATTTTTCACTCTTTATGAGTTTTGGCTGACTTGGTCTTTTTCATTTTTCCACCCATACCTTTTGAGCACAACTCGAACGGAACAGCAGAGGACAGAACAAGTATTAGAAGATGAAGGTAATCAAAGACACATTGAATACAACATGTGTACATAATAAACTGTCAGCATTAAACAGTAATTGGTGTGACACTAGTGTGCAATATTCTGTAAGATTCTGTTTGATCATGTAGAGTTTTCTTTTCACCTACTGCTTGAGTCCACATCAGGTTGTTCCAAATGGACAGCAGAGTCCTTTTCATATCTAAAAGGTAAAGACATTGAAGAGAGGTTGATACAGGACACCAACATCTTTATTACTGAATCATGATTGATGCAATTACATTTTATATTTTTCACTCTTTATGAGTTTTGCATGACTTGGTCTTTTTCATTTTTCCACCCATACCTTTTGAGCACAACTCGAACAGAACAGCAGAGGACAGAACAAGCATTAGAAGATGAAGGTAATCAAAGACACATTGAATACAACATGTGTACATAATAAATTGTCCGCATTAAACAGTAATTGGTGTGACACTAGTGTGCAATTTTCTGTAAGATTCTGTTTGGTCATGTAGAGTTTTCTTTTCAACTACTGCTTGAGTCCACATCAGGTTCTCCCAAATGGACAGCAGAATCTTTTTCATATCTAAAAGGTATAGACATTGAAGAGAGTGTGATGCAGGACACCAACATTTTCATTACTGAATCATGATTGATGCAATGACATTTTATATTTTTCACTCTTTATGAGTTTTGGATGACTTGGTCTTTTTCATTTTTCCACCCATACCTTTTGAGGACAACTCGAACGGAACAGCAGAGGACAGAACAAGCATTAGAAGATGAAGGTAATCAAAGATACATTGAATACAACATGTGTACATAATAAATTGTCAGCATTAAACAGTAATTGGTGTGACACTAGTGTGCAATATTCTGTAAGATTCTGTTTGGTCATGTAGAGTTTTCTTTTCACCTACTGCTTGAGTCCACATCAGGTTCTTCCAAATGGACAGCAGAATCCTTTTCATATCTAAAAGGTAAAGACATTGAAGAGAGGTTGATACAGGACACCAACATTTTTATTACTGAATCATGATTGATGCAATGACATTTTATATTTTTCACTCTTTATGAGTTTTGGCTGACTTGGTCTTTTTCATTTTTCCACCCATACCTTTTGAGCACAACTCGAAGAGAACAGCAGAAGACAGAACAAGCATTAGAAGATGAAGGTAATCAAAGACACATTGAATACAACATGTGTACATAATAAATTGTCTGCATTAAACAGTAATTGGTGTGACACTAGTGTGCAATATTCTGTAAGATTCTGTTTGGTCATGTTGAGTTTTCTTTTCACCTACTGCTTGAGTCCACATCAGGTTCTTTCAAATGGACAGCAGAATCTTTTTCATATCTAAAAGGTATAGACATTGAAGAGAGTGTCATGCAGGACACCAATATTTTTATTACTGAATCATGATTTATGCAATGACATTTTATATTTTTCACTCTTTATGAGTTTTGGCTGACTTGGTCTTTTTCATTTTTCCACCCATACCTTTTGAGCACAACTTGAACGGAACAGCAGAGGACAGAACAAGCATTAGAAGATGAAGGTAATCAAAGACACATTGAATACAACAGGTGTACATAATAAATTGTCTGCATTAAACAGTAATTGGTGTGACACTAGTGTGCAATATTCTGTAAGATTCTGTTTGGTCATGTAGAGTTTTCTTTTCACCTACTGCTTGAGTCCACATCAGGTTCTTCCAAATGGACAGCAGAGTCCTTTTCATATCTAAAAGGTAAAGACATTGAAGAGAGGTTGATACAGGACACCAACATCTTTATTACTGAATCATGATTGATGCAATTACATTTTATATTTTTCACTCTTTATGAGTTTTGCATGACTTGGTCTTTTTCATTTTTCCACCCATACCTTTTGAGCACAACTCGAACAGAACAGCAGAGGACAGAACAAGCATTAGAAGATGAAGGTAATCAAAGACACATTGAATACAACATGTGTACATAATAAATTGTCCGCATTAAACAGTAATTGGTGTGACACTAGTGTGCAATTTTCTGTAAGATTCTGTTTGGTCATGTAGAGTTTTCTTTTCACCTACTGCTTGAGTCCACATCAGGTTCTTCCAAATGGACAGCAGAATCCTTTTCATATCTAAAAGGTAAAGACATTGAAGAGAGTGTGATACAGGACACCAACATTTTTATTACTGAATCATGATTGATGCAATGACATTTTATATTTTTCACTCTTTATGAGTTTTGGCTGACTTGGTCTTTTTCATTTTTCCACCCATACCTTTTGAGCACAACTCGAACGGAACAGCAGAGGACAGAACAAGTATTAGAAGATGAAGGTAATCAAAGACACATTGAATACAACATGTGTACATAATAAACTGTCAGCATTAAACAGTAATTGGTGTGACACTAGTGTGCAATATTCTGTAAGATTCTGTTTGGTCATGTAGAGTTTTCTTTTCACCTACTGCTTGAGTCCACATCAGGTTCTTCCAAATGGACAGCAGAATCCTTTTCATATCTAAAAGGTAAAGACATTGAAGAGAGGTTGATACAGGACACCAACATTTTTATTACTGAATCATGATTGATGCAATGACATTTTATATTTTTCACTCTTTATGAGTTTTGGCTGACTTGGTCTTTTTCATTTTTCCACCCATACCTTTTGAGCACAACTCGAATAGAACAGCAGAAGACAGAACAAGCATTAGAAGATGAAGGTAATCAAAGACACATTGAATACAACATGTGTACATAATAAATTGTCTGCATTAAACAGTAATTGGTGTGACACTAGTGTGCAATATTCTGTAAGATTCTGTTTGGTCATGTTGAGTTTTCTTTTCACCTACTGCTTGAGTCCACATCAGGTTCTTCCAAATGGACAGCAGAATCCTTTTCATATCTAAAAGGTAAAGACATTGAAGAGAGTGTGATACAGGACACCAACATTTTTATTACTGAATCATGATTTATGCAATGACATTTTATATTTTTCACTCTTTATGAGTTTTGGCTGACTTGGTCTTTTTCATTTTTCCACCCATACCTTTTGAGCACAACTCGAACGGAACAGCAGAGGACAGAACAAGTATTAGAAGATGAAGGTAATCAAAGACACATTGAATACAACATGTGTACATAATAAACTGTCAGCATTAAACAGTAATTGGTGTGACACTAGTGTGCAATATTCTGTAAGATTCTGTTTGGTCATGTAGAGTTTTCTTTTCACCTACTGCTTGAGTCCACATCAGGTTGTTCCAAATGGACAGCAGAGTCCTTTTCATATCTAAAAGGTAAAGACATTGAAGAGAGGTTGATACAGGACACCAACATCTTTATTACTGAATCATGATTGATGCAATTACATTTTATATTTTTCACTCTTTATGAGTTTTGCATGACTTGGTCTTTTTCATTTTTCCACCCATACCTTTTGAGCACAACTCGAACAGAACAGCAGAGGACAGAACAAGCATTAGAAGATGAAGGTAATCAAAGACACATTGAATACAACATGTGTACATAATAAATTGTCCGCATTAAACAGTAATTGGTGTGACACTAGTGTGCAATTTTCTGTAAGATTCTGTTTGGTCATGTAGAGTTTTCTTTTCAACTACTGCTTGAGTCCACATCAGGTTCTCCCAAATGGACAGCAGAATCTTTTTCATATCTAAAAGGTATAGACATTGAAGAGAGTGTGATGCAGGACACCAACATTTTCATTACTGAATCATGATTGATGCAATGACATTTTATATTTTTCACTCTTTATGAGTTTTGGATGACTTGGTCTTTTTCATTTTTCCACCCATACCTTTTGAGGACAACTCGAACGGAACAGCAGAGGACAGAACAAGCATTAGAAGATGAAGGTAATCAAAGATACATTGAATACAACATGTGTACATAATAAATTGTCAGCATTAAACAGTAATTGGTGTGACACTAGTGTGCAATATTCTGTAAGATTCTGTTTGGTCATGTAGAGTTTTCTTTTCACCTACTGCTTGAGTCCACATCAGGTTCTTCCAAATGGACAGCAGAATCCTTTTCATATCTAAAAGGTAAAGACATTGAAGAGAGGTTGATACAGGACACCAACATTTTTATTACTGAATCATGATTGATGCAATGACATTTTATATTTTTCACTCTTTATGAGTTTTGGCTGACTTGGTCTTTTTCATTTTTCCACCCATACCTTTTGAGCACAACTCGAAGAGAACAGCAGAAGACAGAACAAGCATTAGAAGATGAAGGTAATCAAAGACACATTGAATACAACATGTGTACATAATAAATTGTCTGCATTAAACAGTAATTGGTGTGACACTAGTGTGCAATATTCTGTAAGATTCTGTTTGGTCATGTTGAGTTTTCTTTTCACCTACTGCTTGAGTCCACATCAGGTTCTTTCAAATGGACAGCAGAATCTTTTTCATATCTAAAAGGTATAGACATTGAAGAGAGTGTCATGCAGGACACCAATATTTTTATTACTGAATCATGATTTATGCAATGACATTTTATATTTTTCACTCTTTATGAGTTTTGGCTGACTTGGTCTTTTTCATTTTTCCACCCATACCTTTTGAGCACAACTTGAACGGAACAGCAGAGGACAGAACAAGCATTAGAAGATGAAGGTAATCAAAGACACATTGAATACAACAGGTGTACATAATAAATTGTCTGCATTAAACAGTAATTGGTGTGACACTAGTGTGCAATATTCTGTAAGATTCTGTTTGGTCATGTAGAGTTTTCTTTTCACCTACTGCTTGAGTCCACATCAGGTTGTTCCAAATGGACAGCAGAGTCCTTTTCATATCTAAAAGGTAAAGACATTGAAGAGAGGTTGATACAGGACACCAACATCTTTATTACTGAATCATGATTGATGCAATTACATTTTATATTTTTCACTCTTTATGAGTTTTGCATGACTTGGTCTTTTTCATTTTTCCACCCATACCTTTTGAGCACAACTCGAACAGAACAGCAGAGGACAGAACAAGCATTAGAAGATGAAGGTAATCAAAGACACATTGAATACAACATGTGTACATAATAAATTGTCCGCATTAAACAGTAATTGGTGTGACACTAGTGTGCAATATTCTGTAAGATTCTGTTTGGTCATGTAGAGTTTTCTTTTCACCTACTGCTTGAGTCCACATCAGGTTGTTCCAAATGGACAGCAGAGTCCTTTTCATATCTAAAAGGTAAAGACATTGAAGAGAGGTTGATGCAGGACACCAACATTTTCATTACTGAATCATGATTGATGCAATTACATTTTATATTTTTCACTCTTTATGAGTTTTGCATGACTTGGTCTTTTTCATTTTTCCACCCATACCTTTTGAGCACAACTCGAAGAGAACAGCAGAAGACAGAACAAGCATTAGAAGATGAAGGTAATCAAAGACACATTGAATACAACATGTGTACATAATAAATTGTCTGCATTAAACAGTAATTGGTGTGACACTAGTGTGCAATATTCTGTAAGATTCTGTTTGGTCATGTTGAGTTTTCTTTTCACCTACTGCTTGAGTCCACATCAGGTTCTTTCAAATGGACAGCAGAATCTTTTTCATATCTAAAAGGTATAGACATTGAAGAGAGTGTCATGCAGGACACCAATATTTTTATTACTGAATCATGATTTATGCAATGACATTTTATATTTTTCACTCTTTATGAGTTTTGCATGACTTGGTCTTTTTCATTTTTCCACCCATACCTTTTGAGCACAACTCGAACAGAACAGCAGAGGACAGAACAAGCATTAGAAGATGAAGGTAATCAAAGACACATTGAATACAACATGTGTACATAATAAATTGTCCGCATTAAACAGTAATTGGTGTGACACTAGTGTGCAATTTTCTGTAAGATTCTGTTTGGTCATGTAGAGTTTTCTTTTCACCTACTGCTTGAGTCCACATCAGGTTCTCCCAAATGGACAGCAGAATCTTTTTCATATCTAAAAGGTATAGACATTGAAGAGAGTGTGATGCAGGACACCAACATTTTCATTACTGAATCATGATTGATGCAATGACATTTTATCTTTTTCACTCTTTATGAGTTTTGGATGACTTGGTCTTTTTCATTTTTCCACCCATACCTTTTGAGGACAACTCGAACGGAACAGCAGAGGACAGAACAAGCATTAGAAGATGAAGGTAATCAAAGACACATTGAATACAACATGTGTACATAATAAATTGTCCGCATTAAACAGTAATTGGTGTGACACTAGTGTGCAATATTCTGTAAGATTCTGTTTGGTCATGTAGAGTTTTCTTTTCACCTACTGCTTGAGTCCACATCAGGTTCTTCCAAATGGACAGCAGAATCCTTTTCATATCTAAAAGGTAAAGACATTGAAGAGAGTGTGATACAGGACACCAACATTTTTATTACTGAATCATGATTGATGCAATGACATTTTATATTTTTCACTCTTTATGAGTTTTGGCTGACTTGGTCTTTTTCATTTTTCCACCCATACCTTTTGAGCACAACTCGAACGGAACAGCAGAAGACAGAACAAGCATTAGAAGATGAAGGTAATCAAAGACACATTGAATACAACATGTGTACATAATAAATTGTCAGCATTAAACAGTAATTGGTGTGACACTAGTGTGCAATATTCTGTAAGATTCTGTTTGGTCATGTAGAGTTTTCTTTTCACCTACTGCTTGAGTCCACATCAGGTTCTTCCAAATTGACAGCAGAATCCTTTTCATATCTAAAAGGTAAAGACATTGAAGAGAGTGTGATACAGGACACCAACATTTTTATTACTGAATCATGATTGATGCAATGACATTTTATATTTTTCACTCTTTATGAGTTTTGGCTGACTTGGTCTTTTTCATTTTTCCACCCATACCTTTTGAGCACAACTTGAACGGAACAGCAGAGGACAGAACAAGCATTAGAAGATGAAGGTAATCAAAGACACATTGAATACAACAGGTGTACATAATAAATTGTCTGCATTAAACAGTAATTGGTGTGACACTAGTGTGCAATATTCTGTAAGATTCTGTTTGGTCATGTAGAGTTTTCTTTTCACCTACTGCTTGAGTCCACATCAGGTTCTTCCAAATGGACAGCAGAATCCTTTTCATATCTAAAAGGTAAAGACATTGAAGAGAGTGTGATACAGGACACCAACATTTTTATTACTGAATCATGATTGATGCAATGACATTTTATATTTTTCACTCTTTATGAGTTTTGGCTGACTTGGTCTTTTTCATTTTTCCACCCATACCTTTTGAGCACAACTCGAACGGAACAGCAGAAGACAGAACAAGCATTAGAAGATGAAGGTAATCAAAGACACATTGAATACAACATGTGTACATAATAAATTGTCAGCATTAAACAGTAATTGGTGTGACACTAGTGTGCAATATTCTGTAAGATTCTGTTTGGTCATGTAGAGTTTTCTTTTCACCTACTGCTTGAGTCCACATCAGGTTCTTCCAAATGGACAGCAGAGTCCTTTTCATATCTAAAAGGTAAAGACATTGAAGAGAGGTTGATACAGGACACCAACATCTTTATTACTGAATCATGATTGATGCAATTACATTTTATATTTTTCACTCTTTATGAGTTTTGCATGACTTGGTCTTTTTCATTTTTCCACCCATACCTTTTGAGCACAACTCGAACAGAACAGCAGAGGACAGAACAAGCATTAGAAGATGAAGGTAATCAAAGACACATTGAATACAACATGTGTACATAATAAATTGTCTGCATTAAACAGTAATTGGTGTGACACTAGTGTGCAATATTCTGTAAGATTCTGTTTGGTCATGTAGAGTTTTCTTTTCACCTACTGCTTGAGACCACATCAGGTTCTTCCAAATGGACAGCAGTATCTTTTTCATATCTAAAAGGTATAGACATTGAAGAGAGTGTGATGCAGGACACCAACATTTTCATTACTGAATCATGATTGATGCAATGACATTTTATATTTTTCACTCTTTATGAGTTTTGGCTGACTTGGTCTTTTTCATTTTTCCACCCATACCTTTTGAGCACAACTCGAACAGAACAGCAGAAGACAGAAAAAGCATTAGAAGATGAAGGTAATCAAAGACACATTGAATACAACATGTGTACATAATAAATTGTCAGCAATAAACAGTAATTGGTGTGACACTAGTGTGCAATATTCTGTAAGATTCTGTTTGGTCATGTAGAGTTTTCTTTTCACCTACTGCTTGAGACCACATCAGGTTCTTCCAAATGGACAGCAGTATCTTTTTCATATCTAAAAGGTATAGACATTGAAGAGAGTGTGATGCAGGACACCAACATTTTCATTACTGAATCATGATTGATGCAATGACATTTTATATTTTTCACTCTTTATGAGTTTTGGCTGACTTGGTCTTTTTCATTTTTCCACCCATACCTTTTGAGGACAACTCGAACGGAACAGCAGAGGACAGAACAAGCATTAGAAGATGAAGGTAATCAAAGACACATTGAATACAACATGTGTACATTATAAATTGTCCGCATTAAACAGTAATTGGTGTGACACTAGTGTGCAATATTCTGTAAGATTCTGTTTGGTCATGTAGAGTTTTCTTTTCACCTACTGCTTGAGTCCAAATCAGGTTCTTCCAAATGGACAGCAGAATCCTTTTCATATCTAAAAGGTAAAGACATTGAAGAGAGTGTGATAGAGGACACCAACATTTTCATTACTGAATCATGATTGATGCAATGACATTTTATATTTTTCACTCTTTATGAGTTTTGGATGACTTGGTCTTTTTCATTTTTCCACCCATACCTTTTGAGGACAACTCGAACGGAACAGCAGAGGACAGAACAAGCATTAGAAGATGAAGGTAATCAAAGACACATTGAATACAACATGTGTACATAATAAATTGTCTGCATTAAACAGTAATTGGTGTGACACTAGTGTGCAATATTCTGTAAGATTCTGTTTGGTCATGTAGAGTTTTCTTTTCACCTACTGCTTGAGTCCACATCAGGTTCTTCCAAATGGACAGCAGAATCCTTTTCATATCTAAAAGGTAAAGACATTGAAGAGAGTGTGATACAGGACACCAACATTTTTATTACTGAATCATGATTGATGCAATGACATTTTATATTTTTCACTCTTTATGAGTTTTGGATGACTTGGTCTTTTTCATTTTTCCACCCATACCTTTTGAGGACAACTCGAACGGAACAGCAGAGGACAGAACAAGCATTAGAAGATGAAGGTAATCAAAGACACATTGAATACAACATTTGTACATAATAAATTGTCTGCATTAAACAGTAATTGGTGTGACACTAGTGTGCAATATTCTGTAAGATTCTGTTTGGTCATGTAGAGTTTTCTTTTCACCTACTGCTTGAGTCCACATCAGGTTCTTCCAAATGGACAGCAGAATCCTTTTCATATCTAAAAGGTAAAGACATTGAAGAGAGTGTGATAGAGGACACCAACATTTTCATTACTGAATCATGATTGATGCAATGACATTTTATATTTTTCACTCTTTATGAGTTTTGGCTGACTTGGTCTTTTTCATTTTTCCACCCATACCTTTTGAGCACAACTCGAACGGAACAGCAGAGGACAGAACAAGCATTAGAAGATGAAGGTAATCAAAGACACATTGAATACAACATGTGTACATAATAAATTGTCCGCATTAAACAGTAATTGGTGTGACACTAGTGTGCAATATTCTGTAAGATTCTGTTTGGTCATGTAGAGTTTTCTTTTCACCTACTGCTTGAGACCACATCAGGTTCTTCCAAATGGACAGCAGTATCTTTTTCATATCTAAAAGGTAAAGACATTGAAGAGAGTGTGATGCAGGACACCAACATTTTCATTACTGAATCATGATTGATGCAATGACATTTTATATTTTTCACTCTTTATGAGTTTTGGATGACTTGGTCTTTTTCATTTTTCCACCCATACCTTTTGAGGACAACTCGAACGGAACAGCAGAGGACAGAACAAGCATTAGAAGATGAAGGTAATCAAAGACACATTGAATACAACATTTGTACATAATAAATTGTCTGCATTAAACAGTAATTGGTGTGACACTAGTGTGCAATATTCTGTAAGATTCTGTTTGGTCATGTAGAGTTTTCTTTTCACCTACTGCTTGAGTCCACATCAGGTTCTTCCAAATGGACAGCAGAATCCTTTTCATATCTAAAAGGTAAAGACATTGAAGAGAGTGTGATAGAGGACACCAACATTTTCATTACTGAATCATGATTGATGCAATGACATTTTATATTTTTCACTCTTTATGAGTTTTGGATGACTTGGTCTTTTTCATTTTTCCACCCATACCTTTTGAGGACAACTCGAACGGAACAGCAGAGGACAGAACAAGCATTAGAAGATGAAGGTAATCAAAGACACATTGAATACAACATGTGTACATAATAAATTGTCTGCATTAAACAGTAATTGGTGTGACACTAGTGTGCAATATTCTGTAAGATTCTGTTTGGTCATGTAGAGTTTTCTTTTCACCTACTGCTTGAGTCCACATCAGGTTCTTCCAAATGGACAGCAGAATCCTTTTCATATCTAAAAGGTAAAGACATTGAAGAGAGGTTGATACAGGACACCAACATTTTTATTACTGAATCATAATTGATGCAATGACATTTTATATTTTTCACTCTTTATGAGTTTTGGCTGACTTGGTCTTTTTCATTTTTCCACCCATACCTTTTGAGCACAACTTGAACGGAACAGCAGAGGACAGAACAAGCATTAGAAGATGAAGGTAATCAAAGACACATTGAATACAACAGGTGTACATAATAAATTGTCTGCATTAAACAGTAATTGGTGTGACACTAGTGTGCAATATTCTGTAAGATTCTGTTTGGTCATGTAGAGTTTTCTTTTCACCTACTGCTTGAGTCCACATCAGGTTGTTCCAAATGGACAGCAGAGTCCTTTTCATATCTAAAAGGTAAAGACATTGAAGAGAGTGTGATACAGGACACCAACATTTTTATTACTGAATCATGATTGATGCAATGACATTTTATATTTTTCACTCTTTATGAGTTTTGGCTGACTTGGTCTTTTTCATTTTTCCACCCATACCTTTTGAGCACAACTCGAACGGAACAGCAGAGGACAGAACAAGCATTAGAAGATGAAGGTAATCAAAGACACATTGAATACAACATGTGTACATAATAAATTGTCAGCATTAAACAGTAATTGGTGTGACACTAGTGTGCAATATTCTGTAAGATTCTGTTTGGTCATGTTGAGTTTTCTTTTCACCTACTGCTTGAGTCCACATCAGGTTCTTCCAAATGGACAGCAGAATCCTTTTCATATCTAAAAGGTATAGACGTTGAAGAGAGTGTCATGCAGGACACCAATATTTTTATTACTGAATCATGATTTATGCAATGACATTTTATATTTTTCACTCTTTATGAGTTTTGGCTGACTTGGTCTTTTTCATTTTTCCACCCATACCTTTTGAGCACAACTTGAACGGAACAGCAGAGGACAGAACAAGCATTAGAAGATGAAGGTAATCAAAGACACATTGAATACAACAGGTGTACATAATAAATTGTCTGCATTAAACAGTAATTGGTGTGACACTAGTGTGCAATTTTCTGTAAGATTCTGTTTGGTCATGTTGAGTTTTCTTTTCACCTACTGCTTGAGTCCACATCAGGTTGTTCCAAATGGACAGCAGAGTCCTTTTCATATCTAAAAGGTAAAGACATTGAAGAGAGGTTGATACAGGACACCAACATCTTTATTACTGAATCATGATTGATGCAATTACATTTTATATTTTTCACTCTTTATGAGTTTTGCATGACTTGGTCTTTTTCATTTTTCCACCCATACCTTTTGAGCACAACTCGAACAGAACAGCAGAGGACAGAACAAGCATTAGAAGATGAAGGTAATCAAAGACACATTGAATACAACATGTGTACATAATAAATTGTCCGCATTAAACAGTAATTGGTGTGACACTAGTGTGCAATTTTCTGTAAGATTCTGTTTGGTCATGTAGAGTTTTCTTTTCACCTACTGCTTGAGTCCACATCAGGTTCTTCCAAATGGACAGCAGAATCTTTTTCATATCTAAAAGGTATAGACATTGAAGAGAGTGTGATGCAGGACACCAACATTTTCATTACTGAATCATGATTGATGCAATGACATTTTATATTTTTCACTCTTTATGAGTTTTGGATGACTTGGTCTTTTTCATTTTTCCACCCATACCTTTTGAGGACAACTCGAACGGAACAGCAGAGGACAGAACAAGCATTAGAAGATGAAGGTAATCAAAGACACATTGAATACAACATGTGTACATAATAAATTGTCAGCATTAAACAGTAATTGGTGTGACACTAGTGTGCAATTTTCTGTAAGATTCTGTTTGGTCATGTAGAGTTTTCTTTTCACCTACTGCTTGAGTCCACATCAGGTTCTTCCAAATGGACAGCAGAATCTTTTTCATATCTAAAAGGTATAGACATTGAAGAGAGTGTGATGCAGGACACCAACATTTTCATTACTGAATCATGATTGATGCAATGACATTTTATATTTTTCACTCTTTATGAGTTTTGGATGACTTGGTCTTTTTCATTTTTCCACCCATACCTTTTGAGGACAACTCGAACGGAACAGCAGAGGACAGAACAAGCATTAGAAGATGAAGGTAATCAAAGACACATTGAATACAACATTTGTACATAATAAATTGTCTGCATTAAACAGTAATTGGTGTGACACTAGTGTGCAATATTCTGTAAGATTCTGTTTGGTCATGTAGAGTTTTCTTTTCACCTATTGCTTGAGTCCACATCAGGTTCTTCCAAATGGACAGCAGAATCTTTTTAATATCTAAAAGGTAAAGACATTGAAGAGAATTCGATACAGGACACCAACATTTTCATTACTGAATCATAATTGATGCAATGACATTTTATATTTTTCACTCTTTATGAGTTTTGGCTGACTTGGTCTTTTTCGTTTTTCCACCCATACCTTTTGAGCACAACTCTAACAGAACAGCAGAAGACAGAACAAGCATTAGAAGATGAAGGTAATCAAAGACACATTGAATACAACATGTGTACATAATAAATTGTCTGCATTAAACAGTAATTGGTGTGACACTAGTGTGCAATATTCTGTAAGATTCTGTTTGGTCATGTAGAGTTTTCTTTTCACCTACTGCTTGAGACCACATCAGGTTCTTCCAAATGGACAGCAGAATCCTTTTCATATCTAAAAGGTAAAGACATTGAAGAGAGTGTGATACAGGACACCAACATTTTTATTACTGAATCATGATTGATGCAATGACATTTTATATTTTTCACTCTTTATGAGTTTTGGATGACTTGGTCTTTTTCATTTTTCCACCCATACCTTTTGAGGACAACTCGAACGGAACAGCAGAGGACAGAACAAGCATTAGAAGATGAAGGTAATCAAAGACACATTGAATACAACATTTGTACATAATAAATTGTCTGCATTAAACAGTAATTGGTGTGACACTAGTGTGCAATATTCTGTAAGATTCTGTTTGGTCATGTAGAGTTTTCTTTTCACCTACTGCTTGAGTCCACATCAGGTTCTTCCAAATGGACAGCAGAATCTTTTTCATATCTAAAAGGTATAGACATTGAAGAGAGTGTGATGCAGGACACCAACATTTTCATTACTGAATCATGATTGATGCAATGACATTTTATATTTTTCACTCTTTATGAGTTTTGGCTGACTTGGTCTTTTTCATTTTTCCACCCATACCTTTTGAGCACAACTCGAACAGAACAGCAGAAGACAGAACAAGCATTAGAAGATGAAGGTAATCAAAGACACATTGAATACAACATGTGTACATAATAAATTGTCTGCATTAAACAGTAATTGGTGTGACACTAGTGTGCAATATTCTGTAAGATTCTGTTTGGTCATGTAGAGTTTTCTTTTCACCTACTGCTTGAGACCAAATCAGGTTCTACCAAATGGACAGCAGTATCTTTTTCATATCTAAAAGGTATAGACATTGAAGAGAGTGTGATGCAGGACACCAACATTTTCATTACTGAATCATGATTGATGCAATGACATTTTATATTTTTCACTCTTTATGAGTTTTGGCTGACTTGGTCTTTTTCATTTTTCCACCCATACCTTTTGAGCACAACTCGAACAGAACAGCAGAAGACAGAACAAGCATTAGAAGATGAAGGTAATCAAAGACACATTGAATACAACATGTGTACATAATAAATTGTCAGCAATAAACAGTAATTGGTGTGACACTAGTGTGCAATATTCTGTAAGATTCTGTTTGGTCATGTAGAGTTTTCTTTTCACCTACTGCTTGAGTCCACATCAGGTTCTTCCAAATGGACAGCAGAATCCTTTTCATATCTAAAAGGTAAAGACATTGAAGAGAGGTTGATACAGGACACCAACATTTTTATTACTGAATCATGATTGATGCAATGACATTTTATATTTTTCACTCTTTATGACTTTTGGCTGACTTGGTCTTTTTCATTTTTCCACCCATACCTTTTGAGCACAACTCGAACGGAACAGCAGAAGACAGAACAAGCATTAGAAGATGAAGGTAATCAAAGACACATTGAATACAACATGTGTACATAATAAATTGTCAGCAATAAACAGTAATTGGTGTGACACTAGTGTGCAATATTCTGTAAGATTCTGTTTGGTCATGTAGAGTTTTCTTTTCAAGTTTCAAGTTTCAAGTTTATTTAATTTATATAGCACTTTAAAACACAAGTGTTACCCAAAGTGCTTCACATAAAACATCAATAAAAAAGAACTAATAAAACAGAATAAAATAGACAGTGTGCGTGCACATATATACACATATATACATACATACATACATACACATATACACACATATATACATACATATATATACATATATATATATATATATATATATATACATATATACACGTATACATACATACACATACATACACATATACACACACATATACACATATACACACACATATACACACACATGTATCAACAATAATAAAGTTAAAAATACCATATCACATCCACACAACATAACAATTTAGACAGCTCAGCTACAATCATAAGCCACAGAGTAAAAATATGTCTTTAATTTAGTTTTAAAACAAGTGACTGATGATGCTCCTCTAATATCAACTGGCAGACTGTTCCACAATTTTGGTGCTGCAATAGAAAAGGCTCGATCCCCTTTCCGCTTAAGTCTAGACCGAGGAACAGACAGCAGCAACTGTGACGATGATCTTAGAGCTCTAGGGGTCTCGTAATAACAGAGCATATCTTTAATGTAAGAGGGAGCCAGGTCGTTTAAGCCTTTAAAAACCAACAATAAAACCTTGTACTGTATCCTAAGTTGGACAGGCAACCAATGTAAAGATGCTAATATTGGAGAAATGTGATCTCTTTTCTTAGCACCCACAAGGAGACGCGCAGCAGCATTCTGAACCATTTGCAAATGGCCAACAGATTTGTGACTTAAACCCAAATATAAAGCGTTACAATAATCAAGCCGGGAGGAAATAAAAGCATGAATAAGCTTCTCTAAATCAGAAAATGTAAGAAATGATTTAGCTTTAGCAATTGCCCTCAGCTGGAAATAGCTCCCCCTGACAACGGCACTAATTTGCTTGTCGAATTTTAGTTCAGGATCAAAAATAACACCTAGATTTTTTACATGGGATTTTACATAATGTTTAAAAATTCCCAGGTCTGATGCAAAGGCCTGTGTTAACTTGGGTGGACCAAACAAGATAACCTCTGTTTTACTATCATTTATTTGTAAAAAATTAATTGCCATCCATTTTTTTATATCAGAGACACAATCTATTAGTCTTGCTAAAGAACCCAGTTTTCCAATTTGTAAGGGAATATATAACTGTAGGTCATCTGCATAACAATGGAAAGCAATACCATGTTTACGAATAATTTGACCCAAAGGCAGAAAATATAAGGAGAATAATAATGGCCCTAGGATTGACCCCTGAGGAACACCCCAGTTTAAAACTGATGAGGAAGAAAAATAACTAGACAGATTTACTGAAAATGTTCTATCAGTAAGGTATGACACGAACCAGTTCAGCGCCTTTTCCTTTATACCTACGCAATTCTCCAATCTCTCAATTAAAATTGCATGATCGACAGTATCAAAAGCAGAAGATAAATCCAATAAAATCAGCACAGAACAATATCCCTGATCGCCAGCCAATAATAAATCATTTGTCACTTTAAGTAATGCAGTCTCCGTACTATGCAATGCTCTAAAACCAGACTGGAATATTTCATATATGTGATTTTCGTTTAAAAAAGCTGTGAGCTGATTATAAACTACCTTTTCTAGAACTTTAGATAAAAATGGTAGTTTTGATATCGGACGATAATTGCTAAAATTATTTGGATCTAAACTGTGATTCTTTAATAGTGGCTGAACTATAGCATGCTTAAACGACTCAGGGATAGTAGCTGTATCAAGACAAGTATTTATAATTCTCAGTAGATCGCAGGCTAACACATCAAATGATTCCTTCAGAAGCCAAGTAGGGATAACGTCACAAGGGGATGTAGTGGTCTTCATGTGGGATACAATTTTCTTCAACTGAGAAAGTGATACTAATACTTTTCACCTACTGCTTGAGTCCACATCAGGTTCTTCCAAATGGACAGCAGAATCCTTTTCATATCTAAAAGGTAAAGACATTGAAGAGAGGTTGATACAGGACACCAACATTTTTATTACTGAATCATGATTGATGCAATGACATTTTATATTTTTCACTCTTTATGAGTTTTGGCTGACTTGGTCTTTTTCATTTTTCCACCCATACCTTTTGAGCACAACTCGAACGGAACAGCAGAGGACAGAACAAGCATTAGAAGATGAAGGTAATCAAAGACACATTGAATACAACATGTGTACATAATAAATTGTCCGCATTATACAGTAATTGGTGTGACACTAGTGTGCAATTTTCTGTAAGATTCTGTTTGGTCATGTAGAGTTTTCTTTTCACCTACTGCTTGAGTCCACATCAGGTTCTTCCAAATGGACAGCAGAATCTTTTTCATATCTAAAAGGTATAGACATTGAAGAGAGTGTGATGCAGGACACCAACATTTTCATTACTGAATCATGATTGATGCAATGACATTTTATATTTTTCACTCTTTATGAGTTTTGGATGACTTGGTCTTTTTCATTTTTCCACCCATACCTTTTGAGCACAACTCGAACAGAACAGCAGAAGACAGAACAAGCATTAGAAGATGAAGGTAATCAAAGACACATTGAACACAACATGTGTACATAATAAATTGTCTGCATTAAACAGTAATTGGTGTGACACTAGTGTGCAATATTCTGTAAGATTCTGTTTGGTCATGTAGAGTTTTCTTTTCACCTACTGCTTGAGACCAAATCAGGTTCTACCAAATGGACAGCAGTATCTTTTTCATATCTAAAAGGTATAGACATTGAAGAGAGTGTGATGCAGGACACCAACATTTTCATTACTGAATCATGATTGATGCAATGACATTTTATATTTTTCACTCTTTATGAGTTTTGGCTGACTTGGTCTTTTTCATTTTTCCACCCATACCTTTTGAGCACAACTCGAACAGAACAGCAGAAGACAGAACAAGCATTAGAAGATGAAGGTAATCAAAGACACATTGAATACAACATGTGTACATAATAAATTGTCAGCAATAAACAGTAATTGGTGTGACACTAGTGTGCAATATTCTGTAAGATTCTGTTTGGTCATGTAGAGTTTTCTTTTCACCTACTGCTTGAGTCCACATCAGGTTCTTCCAAATGGACAGCAGAATCCTTTTCATATCTAAAAGGTAAAGACATTGAAGAGAGGTTGATACAGGACACCAACATTTTCATTACTGAATCATGATTGATGCAATGACATTTTATATTTTTCACTCTTTATGAGTTTTGGCTGACTTGGTCTTTTTCATTTTTCCACCCATACCTTTTGAGCACAACTCGAACAGAACAGCAGAAGACAGAACAAGCATTAGAAGATGAAGGTAATCAAAGACACATTGAACACAACATGTGTACATTATAAATTGTCTGCATTAAACAGTAATTGGTGTGACACTAGTGTGCAATATTCTGTAAGATTCTGTTTGGTCATGTAGAGTTTTCTTTTCACCTACTGCTTGAGTCCACATCAGGTTCTTCCAAATGGACAGCAGAATCCTTTTCATATCTAAAAGGTAAAGACATTGAAGAGAGTGTGATACAGGACACCAACATTTTTTTTACTGAATCATGATTGATGTAATGACATTTTATATTTTTCACTCTTTATGAGTTTTGGATGACTTGGTCTTTTTCATTTTTCCACCCATACCTTTTGAGCACAACTCGAACAGAACAGCAGAAGACAGAACAAGCATTAGAAGATGAAGGTAATCAAAGACACATTGAACACAACATGTGTACATAATAAATTGTCTGCATTAAACAGTAATTGGTGTGACACTAGTGTGCAATATTCTGTAAGATTCTGTTTGGTCATGTAGAGTTTTCTTTTCACCTACTGCTTGAGACCAAATCAGGTTCTACCAAATGGACAGCAGTATCTTTTTCATATCTAAAAGGTATAGACATTGAAGAGAGTGTGATGCAGGACACCAACATTTTCATTACTGAATCATGATTGATGCAATGACATTTTATATTTTTCACTCTTTATGAGTTTTGGCTGACTTGGTCTTTTTCATTTTTCCACCCATACCTTTTGAGCACAACTCGAACAGAACAGCAGAAGACAGAACAAGCATTAGAAGATGAAGGTAATCAAAGACACATTGAATACAACATGTGTACATAATAAATTGTCAGCAATAAACAGTAATTGGTGTGACACTAGTGTGCAATATTCTGTAAGATTCTGTTTGGTCATGTAGAGTTTTCTTTTCACCTACTGCTTGAGTCCACATCAGGTTCTTCCAAATGGACAGCAGAATCCTTTTCATATCTAAAAGGTAAAGACATTGAAGAGAGGTTGATACAGGACACCAACATTTTCATTACTGAATCATGATTGATGCAATGACATTTTATATTTTTCACTCTTTATGAGTTTTGGCTGACTTGGTCTTTTTCATTTTTCCACCCATACCTTTTGAGCACAACTCGAACAGAACAGCAGAAGACAGAACAAGCATTAGAAGATGAAGGTAATCAAAGACACATTGAACACAACATGTGTACATAATAAATTGTCTGCATTAAACAGTAATTGGTGTGACACTAGTGTGCAATATTCTGTAAGATTCTGTTTGGTCATGTAGAGTTTTCTTTTCACCTACTGCTTGAGACCAAATCAGGTTCTACCAAATGGACAGCAGTATCTTTTTCATATCTAAAAGGTATAGACATTGAAGAGAGTGTGATGCAGGACACCAACATTTTCATTACTGAATCATGATTGATGCAATGACATTTTATATTTTTCACTCTTTATGAGTTTTGGCTGACTTGGTCTTTTTCATTTTTCCACCCATACCTTTTGAGCACAACTCGAACAGAACAGCAGAAGACAGAACAAGCATTAGAAGATGAAGGTAATCAAAGACACATTGAATACAACATGTGTACATAATAAATTGTCTGCATTAAACAGTAATTGGTGTGACACTAGTGTGCAATATTCTGTAAGATTCTGTTTGGTCATGTAGAGTTTTCTTTTCACCTACTGCTTGAGACCAAATCAGGTTCTACCAAATGGACAGCAGTATCTTTTTCATATCTAAAAGGTATAGACATTGAAGAGAGTGTGATGCAGGACACCAACATTTTCATTACTGAATCATGATTGATGCAATGACATTTTATATTTTTCACTCTTTATGAGTTTTGGCTGACTTGGTCTTTTTCATTTTTCCACCCATACCTTTTGAGCACAACTCGAACAGAACAGCAGAAGACAGAACAAGCATTAGAAGATGAAGGTAATCAAAGACACATTGAATACAACATGTGTACATAATAAATTGTCAGCAATAAACAGTAATTGGTGTGACACTAGTGTGCAATATTCTGTAAGATTCTGTTTGGTCATGTAGAGTTTTCTTTTCACCTACTGCTTGAGTCCACATCAGGTTGTTCCAAATGGACAGCAGAATCCTTTTCATATCTAAAAGGTAAAGACATTGAAGAGAGGTTGATACAGGACACCAACATTTTTATTACTGAATCATGACTGATGCAATGACATTTTATATTTTTCACTCTTTATGAGTTTTGGCTGACTTGGTCTTTTTCGTTTTTCCACCCATACCTTTTGAGCACAACTCGAACGGAACAGCAGAGGACAGAACAAGCATTAGAAGATGAAGGTAATCAAAGACACATTGAATACAACATGTGTACATAATAAATTGTCCGCATTAAACAGTAATTGGTGTGACACTAGTGTGCAATATTCTGTAAGATTCTGTTTGGTCATGTAGAGTTTTCTTTTCACCTACTGCTTGAGTCCACATCAGGTTCTTCCAAATGGACAGCAGAATCTTTTTCATATCTAAAAGGTAAAGACATTGAAGAGAATTCGATACAGGACACCAACATTTTTATTACTGAATCATGATTGATGCAATGACATTTTATATTTTTCACTCTTTATGAGTTTTGGCTGACTTGGTCTTTTTCGTTTTTCCACCCATACCTTTTGAGCACCACTCGAACGGAACAGCAGAGGACAGAACAAGCATTAGAAGATGAAGGTAATCAAAGACACATTGAATACAACATGTGTACATAATAAATTGTCCACATTAAACAGTAATTGGTGTGACACTAGTGTGCAATATTCTGTAAGATTCTGTTTGGTCATGTAGAGTTTTCTTTTCACCTACTGCTTGAGTCCACATCAGGTTCTTCCAAATGGACAGCAGAATCTTTTTCATATCTAAAAGGTAAAGACATTGAAGAGAGTGTGATACAGGACACCAACATTTTCATTACTGAATCATGATTGATGCAATGACATTTTATATTTTTCACTCTTTATGAGTTTTGCATGACTTGGTCTTTTTCATTTTTCCACCCATACCTTTTGAGCACAACTCGAACGGAACAGCAGAGGACAGAACAAGCATTAGAAGATGAAGGTAATCAAAGACACATTGAATACAACATGTGTACATAATAAATTGTCTGCATTAAACAGTAATTGGTGTGACACTAGTGTGCAATATTCTGTAAGATTCTGTTTGGTCATGTAGAGTTTTCTTTTCACCTACTGCTTGAGTCCACATCAGGTTCTTCCAAATGGACAGCAGAATCCTTTTCATATCTAAAAGGTAAAGACATTGAAGAGAGTGTGATGCAGGACACCAACATTTTCATTACTGAATCATGATTGATGCAATGACATTTTATATTTTTCACTCTTTATGAGTTTTGGCTGACTTGGTCTTTTTCATTTTTCCACCCATACCTTTTGAGGACAACTCGAACGGAACAGCAGAGGACAGAACAAGCATTAGAAGATGAAGGTAATCAAAGACACATTGAATACAACATGTGTACATTATAAATTGTCCGCATTAAACAGTAATTGGTGTGACACTAGTGTGCAATATTCTGTAAGATTCTGTTTGGTCATGTAGAGTTTTCTTTTCACCTACTGCTTGAGTCCAAATCAGGTTCTTCCAAATGGACAGCAGAATCCTTTTCATATCTAAAAGGTAAAGACATTGAAGAGAGTGTGATAGAGGACACCAACATTTTCATTACTGAATCATGATTGATGCAATGACATTTTATATTTTTCACTCTTTATGAGTTTTGGATGACTTGGTCTTTTTCATTTTTCCACCCATACCTTTTGAGGACAACTCGAACGGAACAGCAGAGGACAGAACAAGCATTAGAAGATGAAGGTAATCAAAGACACATTGAATACAACATGTGTACATAATAAATTGTCTGCATTAAACAGTAATTGGTGTGACACTAGTGTGCAATATTCTGTAAGATTCTGTTTGGTCATGTAGAGTTTTCTTTTCACCTACTGCTTGAGTCCACATCAGGTTCTTCCAAATGGACAGCAGAATCCTTTTCATATCTAAAAGGTAAAGACATTGAAGAGAGTGTGATACAGGACACCAACATTTTTATTACTGAATCATGATTGATGCAATGACATTTTATATTTTTCACTCTTTATGAGTTTTGGATGACTTGGTCTTTTTCATTTTTCCACCCATACCTTTTGAGGACAACTCGAACGGAACAGCAGAGGACAGAACAAGCATTAGAAGATGAAGGTAATCAAAGACACATTGAATACAACATTTGTACATAATAAATTGTCTGCATTAAACAGTAATTGGTGTGACACTAGTGTGCAATATTCTGTAAGATTCTGTTTGGTCATGTAGAGTTTTCTTTTCACCTACTGCTTGAGTCCACATCAGGTTCTTCCAAATGGACAGCAGAATCCTTTTCATATCTAAAAGGTAAAGACATTGAAGAGAGTGTGATAGAGGACACCAACATTTTCATTACTGAATCATGATTGATGCAATGACATTTTATATTTTTCACTCTTTATGAGTTTTGGCTGACTTGGTCTTTTTCATTTTTCCACCCATACCTTTTGAGCACAACTCGAACGGAACAGCAGAGGACAGAACAAGCATTAGAAGATGAAGGTAATCAAAGACACATTGAATACAACATGTGTACATAATAAATTGTCCGCATTAAACAGTAATTGGTGTGACACTAGTGTGCAATATTCTGTAAGATTCTGTTTGGTCATGTAGAGTTTTCTTTTCACCTACTGCTTGAGACCACATCAGGTTCTTCCAAATGGACAGCAGTATCTTTTTCATATCTAAAAGGTAAAGACATTGAAGAGAGTGTGATGCAGGACACCAACATTTTCATTACTGAATCATGATTGATGCAATGACATTTTATATTTTTCACTCTTTATGAGTTTTGGATGACTTGGTCTTTTTCATTTTTCCACCCATACCTTTTGAGGACAACTCGAACGGAACAGCAGAGGACAGAACAAGCATTAGAAGATGAAGGTAATCAAAGACACATTGAATACAACATTTGTACATAATAAATTGTCTGCATTAAACAGTAATTGGTGTGACACTAGTGTGCAATATTCTGTAAGATTCTGTTTGGTCATGTAGAGTTTTCTTTTCACCTACTGCTTGAGTCCACATCAGGTTCTTCCAAATGGACAGCAGAATCCTTTTCATATCTAAAAGGTAAAGACATTGAAGAGAGTGTGATAGAGGACACCAACATTTTCATTACTGAATCATGATTGATGCAATGACATTTTATATTTTTCACTCTTTATGAGTTTTGGATGACTTGGTCTTTTTCATTTTTCCACCCATACCTTTTGAGGACAACTCGAACGGAACAGCAGAGGACAGAACAAGCATTAGAAGATGAAGGTAATCAAAGACACATTGAATACAACATGTGTACATAATAAATTGTCTGCATTAAACAGTAATTGGTGTGACACTAGTGTGCAATATTCTGTAAGATTCTGTTTGGTCATGTAGAGTTTTCTTTTCACCTACTGCTTGAGTCCACATCAGGTTGTTCCAAATGGACAGCAGAGTCCTTTTCATATCTAAAAGGTAAAGACATTGAAGAGAGTGTGATACAGGACACCAACATTTTTATTACTGAATCATGATTGATGCAATGACATTTTATATTTTTCACTCTTTATGAGTTTTGGCTGACTTGGTCTTTTTCATTTTTCCACCCATACCTTTTGAGCACAACTCGAACGGAACAGCAGAGGACAGAACAAGCATTAGAAGATGAAGGTAATCAAAGACACATTGAATACAACATGTGTACATAATAAATTGTCAGCATTAAACAGTAATTGGTGTGACACTAGTGTGCAATATTCTGTAAGATTCTGTTTGGTCATGTTGAGTTTTCTTTTCACCTACTGCTTGAGTCCACATCAGGTTCTTCCAAATGGACAGCAGAATCCTTTTCATATCTAAAAGGTATAGACGTTGAAGAGAGTGTCATGCAGGACACCAATATTTTTATTACTGAATCATGATTTATGCAATGACATTTTATATTTTTCACTCTTTATGAGTTTTGGCTGACTTGGTCTTTTTCATTTTTCCACCCATACCTTTTGAGCACAACTTGAACGGAACAGCAGAGGACAGAACAAGCATTAGAAGATGAAGGTAATCAAAGACACATTGAATACAACAGGTGTACATAATAAATTGTCTGCATTAAACAGTAATTGGTGTGACACTAGTGTGCAATTTTCTGTAAGATTCTGTTTGGTCATGTTGAGTTTTCTTTTCACCTACTGCTTGAGTCCACATCAGGTTGTTCCAAATGGACAGCAGAGTCCTTTTCATATCTAAAAGGTAAAGACATTGAAGAGAGGTTGATACAGGACACCAACATCTTTATTACTGAATCATGATTGATGCAATTACATTTTATATTTTTCACTCTTTATGAGTTTTGCATGACTTGGTCTTTTTCATTTTTCCACCCATACCTTTTGAGCACAACTCGAACAGAACAGCAGAGGACAGAACAAGCATTAGAAGATGAAGGTAATCAAAGACACATTGAATACAACATGTGTACATAATAAATTGTCCGCATTAAACAGTAATTGGTGTGACACTAGTGTGCAATTTTCTGTAAGATTCTGTTTGGTCATGTAGAGTTTTCTTTTCACCTACTGCTTGAGTCCACATCAGGTTCTTCCAAATGGACAGCAGAATCTTTTTCATATCTAAAAGGTATAGACATTGAAGAGAGTGTGATGCAGGACACCAACATTTTCATTACTGAATCATGATTGATGCAATGACATTTTATATTTTTCACTCTTTATGAGTTTTGGATGACTTGGTCTTTTTCATTTTTCCACCCATACCTTTTGAGGACAACTCGAACGGAACAGCAGAGGACAGAACAAGCATTAGAAGATGAAGGTAATCAAAGACACATTGAATACAACATGTGTACATAATAAATTGTCAGCATTAAACAGTAATTGGTGTGACACTAGTGTGCAATTTTCTGTAAGATTCTGTTTGGTCATGTAGAGTTTTCTTTTCACCTACTGCTTGAGTCCACATCAGGTTCTTCCAAATGGACAGCAGAATCTTTTTCATATCTAAAAGGTATAGACATTGAAGAGAGTGTGATGCAGGACACCAACATTTTCATTACTGAATCATGATTGATGCAATGACATTTTATATTTTTCACTCTTTATGAGTTTTGGATGACTTGGTCTTTTTCATTTTTCCACCCATACCTTTTGAGGACAACTCGAACGGAACAGCAGAGGACAGAACAAGCATTAGAAGATGAAGGTAATCAAAGACACATTGAATACAACATTTGTACATAATAAATTGTCTGCATTAAACAGTAATTGGTGTGACACTAGTGTGCAATATTCTGTAAGATTCTGTTTGGTCATGTAGAGTTTTCTTTTCACCTATTGCTTGAGTCCACATCAGGTTCTTCCAAATGGACAGCAGAATCTTTTTAATATCTAAAAGGTAAAGACATTGAAGAGAATTCGATACAGGACACCAACATTTTCATTACTGAATCATAATTGATGCAATGACATTTTATATTTTTCACTCTTTATGAGTTTTGGCTGACTTGGTCTTTTTCGTTTTTCCACCCATACCTTTTGAGCACAACTCTAACAGAACAGCAGAAGACAGAACAAGCATTAGAAGATGAAGGTAATCAAAGACACATTGAATACAACATGTGTACATAATAAATTGTCTGCATTAAACAGTAATTGGTGTGACACTAGTGTGCAATATTCTGTAAGATTCTGTTTGGTCATGTAGAGTTTTCTTTTCACCTACTGCTTGAGACCACATCAGGTTCTTCCAAATGGACAGCAGAATCCTTTTCATATCTAAAAGGTAAAGACATTGAAGAGAGTGTGATACAGGACACCAACATTTTTATTACTGAATCATGATTGATGCAATGACATTTTATATTTTTCACTCTTTATGAGTTTTGGATGACTTGGTCTTTTTCATTTTTCCACCCATACCTTTTGAGGACAACTCGAACGGAACAGCAGAGGACAGAACAAGCATTAGAAGATGAAGGTAATCAAAGACACATTGAATACAACATTTGTACATAATAAATTGTCTGCATTAAACAGTAATTGGTGTGACACTAGTGTGCAATATTCTGTAAGATTCTGTTTGGTCATGTAGAGTTTTCTTTTCACCTACTGCTTGAGTCCACATCAGGTTCTTCCAAATGGACAGCAGAATCTTTTTCATATCTAAAAGGTATAGACATTGAAGAGAGTGTGATGCAGGACACCAACATTTTCATTACTGAATCATGATTGATGCAATGACATTTTATATTTTTCACTCTTTATGAGTTTTGGCTGACTTGGTCTTTTTCATTTTTCCACCCATACCTTTTGAGCACAACTCGAACAGAACAGCAGAAGACAGAACAAGCATTAGAAGATGAAGGTAATCAAAGACACATTGAATACAACATGTGTACATAATAAATTGTCTGCATTAAACAGTAATTGGTGTGACACTAGTGTGCAATATTCTGTAAGATTCTGTTTGGTCATGTAGAGTTTTCTTTTCACCTACTGCTTGAGACCAAATCAGGTTCTACCAAATGGACAGCAGTATCTTTTTCATATCTAAAAGGTATAGACATTGAAGAGAGTGTGATGCAGGACACCAACATTTTCATTACTGAATCATGATTGATGCAATGACATTTTATATTTTTCACTCTTTATGAGTTTTGGCTGACTTGGTCTTTTTCATTTTTCCACCCATACCTTTTGAGCACAACTCGAACAGAACAGCAGAAGACAGAACAAGCATTAGAAGATGAAGGTAATCAAAGACACATTGAATACAACATGTGTACATAATAAATTGTCAGCAATAAACAGTAATTGGTGTGACACTAGTGTGCAATATTCTGTAAGATTCTGTTTGGTCATGTAGAGTTTTCTTTTCACCTACTGCTTGAGTCCACATCAGGTTCTTCCAAATGGACAGCAGAATCCTTTTCATATCTAAAAGGTAAAGACATTGAAGAGAGGTTGATACAGGACACCAACATTTTTATTACTGAATCATGATTGATGCAATGACATTTTATATTTTTCACTCTTTATGACTTTTGGCTGACTTGGTCTTTTTCATTTTTCCACCCATACCTTTTGAGCACAACTCGAACGGAACAGCAGAAGACAGAACAAGCATTAGAAGATGAAGGTAATCAAAGACACATTGAATACAACATGTGTACATAATAAATTGTCAGCAATAAACAGTAATTGGTGTGACACTAGTGTGCAATATTCTGTAAGATTCTGTTTGGTCATGTAGAGTTTTCTTTTCAAGTTTCAAGTTTCAAGTTTATTTAATTTATATAGCACTTTAAAACACAAGTGTTACCCAAAGTGCTTCACATAAAACATCAATAAAAAAGAACTAATAAAACAGAATAAAATAGACAGTGTGCGTGCACATATATACACATATATACATACATACATACATACACATATACACACATATATACATACATATATATACATATATATATATATATATATATATATATACATATATACACGTATACATACATACACATACATACACATATACACACACATATACACATATACACACACATATACACACACATGTATCAACAATAATAAAGTTAAAAATACCATATCACATCCACACAACATAACAATTTAGACAGCTCAGCTACAATCATAAGCCACAGAGTAAAAATATGTCTTTAATTTAGTTTTAAAACAAGTGACTGATGATGCTCCTCTAATATCAACTGGCAGACTGTTCCACAATTTTGGTGCTGCAATAGAAAAGGCTCGATCCCCTTTCCGCTTAAGTCTAGACCGAGGAACAGACAGCAGCAACTGTGACGATGATCTTAGAGCTCTAGGGGTCTCGTAATAACAGAGCATATCTTTAATGTAAGAGGGAGCCAGGTCGTTTAAGCCTTTAAAAACCAACAATAAAACCTTGTACTGTATCCTAAGTTGGACAGGCAACCAATGTAAAGATGCTAATATTGGAGAAATGTGATCTCTTTTCTTAGCACCCACAAGGAGACGCGCAGCAGCATTCTGAACCATTTGCAAATGGCCAACAGATTTGTGACTTAAACCCAAATATAAAGCGTTACAATAATCAAGCCGGGAGGAAATAAAAGCATGAATAAGCTTCTCTAAATCAGAAAATGTAAGAAATGATTTAGCTTTAGCAATTGCCCTCAGCTGGAAATAGCTCCCCCTGACAACGGCACTAATTTGCTTGTCGAATTTTAGTTCAGGATCAAAAATAACACCTAGATTTTTTACATGGGATTTTACATAATGTTTAAAAATTCCCAGGTCTGATGCAAAGGCCTGTGTTAACTTGGGTGGACCAAACAAGATAACCTCTGTTTTACTATCATTTATTTGTAAAAAATTAATTGCCATCCATTTTTTTATATCAGAGACACAATCTATTAGTCTTGCTAAAGAACCCAGTTTTCCAATTTGTAAGGGAATATATAACTGTAGGTCATCTGCATAACAATGGAAAGCAATACCATGTTTACGAATAATTTGACCCAAAGGCAGAAAATATAAGGAGAATAATAATGGCCCTAGGATTGACCCCTGAGGAACACCCCAGTTTAAAACTGATGAGGAAGAAAAATAACTAGACAGATTTACTGAAAATGTTCTATCAGTAAGGTATGACACGAACCAGTTCAGCGCCTTTTCCTTTATACCTACGCAATTCTCCAATCTCTCAATTAAAATTGCATGATCGACAGTATCAAAAGCAGAAGATAAATCCAATAAAATCAGCACAGAACAATATCCCTGATCGCCAGCCAATAATAAATCATTTGTCACTTTAAGTAATGCAGTCTCCGTACTATGCAATGCTCTAAAACCAGACTGGAATATTTCATATATGTGATTTTCGTTTAAAAAAGCTGTGAGCTGATTATAAACTACCTTTTCTAGAACTTTAGATAAAAATGGTAGTTTTGATATCGGACGATAATTGCTAAAATTATTTGGATCTAAACTGTGATTCTTTAATAGTGGCTGAACTATAGCATGCTTAAACGACTCAGGGATAGTAGCTGTATCAAGACAAGTATTTATAATTCTCAGTAGATCGCAGGCTAACACATCAAATGATTCCTTCAGAAGCCAAGTAGGGATAACGTCACAAGGGGATGTAGTGGTCTTCATGTGGGATACAATTTTCTTCAACTGAGAAAGTGATACTAATACTTTTCACCTACTGCTTGAGTCCACATCAGGTTCTTCCAAATGGACAGCAGAATCCTTTTCATATCTAAAAGGTAAAGACATTGAAGAGAGGTTGATACAGGACACCAACATTTTTATTACTGAATCATGATTGATGCAATGACATTTTATATTTTTCACTCTTTATGAGTTTTGGCTGACTTGGTCTTTTTCATTTTTCCACCCATACCTTTTGAGCACAACTCGAACGGAACAGCAGAGGACAGAACAAGCATTAGAAGATGAAGGTAATCAAAGACACATTGAATACAACATGTGTACATAATAAATTGTCCGCATTATACAGTAATTGGTGTGACACTAGTGTGCAATTTTCTGTAAGATTCTGTTTGGTCATGTAGAGTTTTCTTTTCACCTACTGCTTGAGTCCACATCAGGTTCTTCCAAATGGACAGCAGAATCTTTTTCATATCTAAAAGGTATAGACATTGAAGAGAGTGTGATGCAGGACACCAACATTTTCATTACTGAATCATGATTGATGCAATGACATTTTATATTTTTCACTCTTTATGAGTTTTGGATGACTTGGTCTTTTTCATTTTTCCACCCATACCTTTTGAGCACAACTCGAACAGAACAGCAGAAGACAGAACAAGCATTAGAAGATGAAGGTAATCAAAGACACATTGAACACAACATGTGTACATAATAAATTGTCTGCATTAAACAGTAATTGGTGTGACACTAGTGTGCAATATTCTGTAAGATTCTGTTTGGTCATGTAGAGTTTTCTTTTCACCTACTGCTTGAGACCAAATCAGGTTCTACCAAATGGACAGCAGTATCTTTTTCATATCTAAAAGGTATAGACATTGAAGAGAGTGTGATGCAGGACACCAACATTTTCATTACTGAATCATGATTGATGCAATGACATTTTATATTTTTCACTCTTTATGAGTTTTGGCTGACTTGGTCTTTTTCATTTTTCCACCCATACCTTTTGAGCACAACTCGAACAGAACAGCAGAAGACAGAACAAGCATTAGAAGATGAAGGTAATCAAAGACACATTGAATACAACATGTGTACATAATAAATTGTCAGCAATAAACAGTAATTGGTGTGACACTAGTGTGCAATATTCTGTAAGATTCTGTTTGGTCATGTAGAGTTTTCTTTTCACCTACTGCTTGAGTCCACATCAGGTTCTTCCAAATGGACAGCAGAATCCTTTTCATATCTAAAAGGTAAAGACATTGAAGAGAGGTTGATACAGGACACCAACATTTTCATTACTGAATCATGATTGATGCAATGACATTTTATATTTTTCACTCTTTATGAGTTTTGGCTGACTTGGTCTTTTTCATTTTTCCACCCATACCTTTTGAGCACAACTCGAACAGAACAGCAGAAGACAGAACAAGCATTAGAAGATGAAGGTAATCAAAGACACATTGAACACAACATGTGTACATTATAAATTGTCTGCATTAAACAGTAATTGGTGTGACACTAGTGTGCAATATTCTGTAAGATTCTGTTTGGTCATGTAGAGTTTTCTTTTCACCTACTGCTTGAGTCCACATCAGGTTCTTCCAAATGGACAGCAGAATCCTTTTCATATCTAAAAGGTAAAGACATTGAAGAGAGTGTGATACAGGACACCAACATTTTTTTTACTGAATCATGATTGATGTAATGACATTTTATATTTTTCACTCTTTATGAGTTTTGGATGACTTGGTCTTTTTCATTTTTCCACCCATACCTTTTGAGCACAACTCGAACAGAACAGCAGAAGACAGAACAAGCATTAGAAGATGAAGGTAATCAAAGACACATTGAACACAACATGTGTACATAATAAATTGTCTGCATTAAACAGTAATTGGTGTGACACTAGTGTGCAATATTCTGTAAGATTCTGTTTGGTCATGTAGAGTTTTCTTTTCACCTACTGCTTGAGACCAAATCAGGTTCTACCAAATGGACAGCAGTATCTTTTTCATATCTAAAAGGTATAGACATTGAAGAGAGTGTGATGCAGGACACCAACATTTTCATTACTGAATCATGATTGATGCAATGACATTTTATATTTTTCACTCTTTATGAGTTTTGGCTGACTTGGTCTTTTTCATTTTTCCACCCATACCTTTTGAGCACAACTCGAACAGAACAGCAGAAGACAGAACAAGCATTAGAAGATGAAGGTAATCAAAGACACATTGAATACAACATGTGTACATAATAAATTGTCAGCAATAAACAGTAATTGGTGTGACACTAGTGTGCAATATTCTGTAAGATTCTGTTTGGTCATGTAGAGTTTTCTTTTCACCTACTGCTTGAGTCCACATCAGGTTCTTCCAAATGGACAGCAGAATCCTTTTCATATCTAAAAGGTAAAGACATTGAAGAGAGGTTGATACAGGACACCAACATTTTCATTACTGAATCATGATTGATGCAATGACATTTTATATTTTTCACTCTTTATGAGTTTTGGCTGACTTGGTCTTTTTCATTTTTCCACCCATACCTTTTGAGCACAACTCGAACAGAACAGCAGAAGACAGAACAAGCATTAGAAGATGAAGGTAATCAAAGACACATTGAACACAACATGTGTACATAATAAATTGTCTGCATTAAACAGTAATTGGTGTGACACTAGTGTGCAATATTCTGTAAGATTCTGTTTGGTCATGTAGAGTTTTCTTTTCACCTACTGCTTGAGACCAAATCAGGTTCTACCAAATGGACAGCAGTATCTTTTTCATATCTAAAAGGTATAGACATTGAAGAGAGTGTGATGCAGGACACCAACATTTTCATTACTGAATCATGATTGATGCAATGACATTTTATATTTTTCACTCTTTATGAGTTTTGGCTGACTTGGTCTTTTTCATTTTTCCACCCATACCTTTTGAGCACAACTCGAACAGAACAGCAGAAGACAGAACAAGCATTAGAAGATGAAGGTAATCAAAGACACATTGAATACAACATGTGTACATAATAAATTGTCTGCATTAAACAGTAATTGGTGTGACACTAGTGTGCAATATTCTGTAAGATTCTGTTTGGTCATGTAGAGTTTTCTTTTCACCTACTGCTTGAGACCAAATCAGGTTCTACCAAATGGACAGCAGTATCTTTTTCATATCTAAAAGGTATAGACATTGAAGAGAGTGTGATGCAGGACACCAACATTTTCATTACTGAATCATGATTGATGCAATGACATTTTATATTTTTCACTCTTTATGAGTTTTGGCTGACTTGGTCTTTTTCATTTTTCCACCCATACCTTTTGAGCACAACTCGAACAGAACAGCAGAAGACAGAACAAGCATTAGAAGATGAAGGTAATCAAAGACACATTGAATACAACATGTGTACATAATAAATTGTCAGCAATAAACAGTAATTGGTGTGACACTAGTGTGCAATATTCTGTAAGATTCTGTTTGGTCATGTAGAGTTTTCTTTTCACCTACTGCTTGAGTCCACATCAGGTTGTTCCAAATGGACAGCAGAATCCTTTTCATATCTAAAAGGTAAAGACATTGAAGAGAGGTTGATACAGGACACCAACATTTTTATTACTGAATCATGACTGATGCAATGACATTTTATATTTTTCACTCTTTATGAGTTTTGGCTGACTTGGTCTTTTTCGTTTTTCCACCCATACCTTTTGAGCACAACTCGAACGGAACAGCAGAGGACAGAACAAGCATTAGAAGATGAAGGTAATCAAAGACACATTGAATACAACATGTGTACATAATAAATTGTCCGCATTAAACAGTAATTGGTGTGACACTAGTGTGCAATATTCTGTAAGATTCTGTTTGGTCATGTAGAGTTTTCTTTTCACCTACTGCTTGAGTCCACATCAGGTTCTTCCAAATGGACAGCAGAATCTTTTTCATATCTAAAAGGTAAAGACATTGAAGAGAATTCGATACAGGACACCAACATTTTTATTACTGAATCATGATTGATGCAATGACATTTTATATTTTTCACTCTTTATGAGTTTTGGCTGACTTGGTCTTTTTCGTTTTTCCACCCATACCTTTTGAGCACCACTCGAACGGAACAGCAGAGGACAGAACAAGCATTAGAAGATGAAGGTAATCAAAGACACATTGAATACAACATGTGTACATAATAAATTGTCCACATTAAACAGTAATTGGTGTGACACTAGTGTGCAATATTCTGTAAGATTCTGTTTGGTCATGTAGAGTTTTCTTTTCACCTACTGCTTGAGTCCACATCAGGTTCTTCCAAATGGACAGCAGAATCTTTTTCATATCTAAAAGGTAAAGACATTGAAGAGAGTGTGATACAGGACACCAACATTTTCATTACTGAATCATGATTGATGCAATGACATTTTATATTTTTCACTCTTTATGAGTTTTGCATGACTTGGTCTTTTTCATTTTTCCACCCATACCTTTTGAGCACAACTCGAACGGAACAGCAGAGGACAGAACAAGCATTAGAAGATGAAGGTAATCAAAGACACATTGAATACAACATGTGTACATAATAAATTGTCTGCATTAAACAGTAATTGGTGTGACACTAGTGTGCAATATTCTGTAAGATTCTGTTTGGTCATGTAGAGTTTTCTTTTCACCTACTGCTTGAGTCCACATCAGGTTCTTCCAAATGGACAGCAGAATCCTTTTCATATCTAAAAGGTAAAGACATTGAAGAGAGTGTGATACAGGACACCAACATTTTTATTACTGAATCATGATTGATGCAATGACATTTTATATTTTTCACTCTTTATGAGTTTTGGCTGACTTGGTCTTTTTCATTTTTCCACCCATACCTTTTGAGCACAACTCGAACGGAACAGCAGAGGACAGAACAAGCATTAGAAGATGAAGGTAATCAAAGACACATTGAATACAACATGTGTACATAATAAATTGTCTGCATTAAACAGTAATTGGTGTGACACTAGTGTGCAATATTCTGTAAGATTCTGTTTGGTCATGTAGAGTTTTCTTTTCACCTACTGCTTGAGTCCACATCAGGTTCTTCCAAATGGACAGCAGAATCTTTTTCATATCTAAAAGGTAAAGACATTGAAGAGAGGTTGATACAGGACACCAACATTTTCATTACTGAATCATGATTGATGCAATGACATTTTATATTTTTCACTCTTTATGAGTTTTGGCTGACTTGGTCTTTTTCATTTTTCCACCCATACCTTTTGAGCACAACTCGAACAGAACAGCAGAAGACAGAACAAGCATTAGAAGATGAAGGTAATCAAAGACACATTGAATACAACATGTGTACATAATAAATTGTCTGCATTAAACAGTAATTGGTGTGACACTAGTGTGCAATATTCTGTAAGATTCTGTTTGGTCATGTAGAGTTTTCTTTTCACCTACTGCTTGAGACCAAATCAGGTTCTAACAAATGGACAGCAGTATCTTTTTCATATCTAAAAGGTATAGACATTGAAGAGAGTGTGATGCAGGACACCAACATTTTCATTACTGAATCATGATTGATGCAATGACATTTTATATTTTTCACTCTTTATGAGTTTTGGCTGACTTGGTCTTTTTCATTTTTCCACCCATACCTTTTGAGCACAACTCGAACAGAACAGCAGAAGACAGAACAAGCATTAGAAGATGAAGGTAATCAAAGACACATTGAATACAACATGTGTACATAATAAATTGTCAGCAATAAACAGTAATTGGTGTGACACTAGTGTGCAATATTCTGTAAGATTCTGTTTGGTCATGTAGAGTTTTCTTTTCACCTACTGCTTGAGTCCACATCAGGTTGTTCCAAATGGACAGCAGAATCCTTTTCATATCTAAAAGGTAAAGACATTGAAGAGAGGTTGATACAGGACACCAACATTTTTATTACTGAATCATGACTGATGCAATGACATTTTATATTTTTCACTCTTTATGAGTTTTGGATGACTTGGTCTTTTTCATTTTTCCACCCATACCTTTTGAGCACAACTCGAACAGAACAGCAGAAGACAGAACAAGCATTAGAAGATGAAGGTAATCAAAGACACATTGAACACAACATGTGTACATAATAAATTGTCTGCATTAAACAGTAATTGGTGTGACACTAGTGTGCAATATTCTGTAAGATTCTGTTTGGTCATGTAGAGTTTTCTTTTCACCTACTGCTTGAGACCAAATCAGGTTCTACCAAATGGACAGCAGTATCTTTTTCATATCTAAAAGGTATAGACATTGAAGAGAGTGTGATGCAGGACACCAACATTTTCATTACTGAATCATGATTGATGCAATGACATTTTATATTTTTCACTCTTTATGAGTTTTGGCTGACTTGGTCTTTTTCATTTTTCCACCCATACCTTTTGAGCACAACTCGAACAGAACAGCAGAAGACAGAACAAGCATTAGAAGATGAAGGTAATCAAAGACACATTGAATACAACATGTGTACATAATAAATTGTCAGCATTAAACAGTAATTGGTGTGACACTAGTGTGCAATATTCTGTAAGATTCTGTTTGGTCATGTAGAGTTTTCTTTTCACCTACTGCTTGAGACCACATCAGGTTCTTCCAAATGGACAGCAGTATCTTTTTCATATCTAAAAGGTATAGACATTGAAGAGAGTGTGATGCAGGACACCAACATTTTCATTACTGAATCATGATTGATGCAATGACATTTTATATTTTTCACTCTTTATGAGTTTTGGCTGACTTGGTCTTTTTCATTTTTCCACCCATACCTTTTGAGCACAACTCGAACAGAACAGCAGAAGACAGAACAAGCTTTAGAAGATGAAGGTAATCAAAGACACATTGAATACAACATGTGTACATAATAAATTGTCAGCAATAAACAGTAATTGGTGTGACACTAGTGTGCAATATTCTGTAAGATTCTGTTTGGTCATGTAGAGTTTTCTTTTCACCTACTGCTTGAGACCAAATCAGGTTCTACCAAATGGACAGCAGTATCTTTTTCATATCTAAAAGGTATAGACATTGAAGAGAGTGTGATGCAGGACACCAACATTTTCATTACTGAATCATGATTGATGCAATGACATTTTATATTTTTCACTCTTTATGAGTTTTGGCTGACTTGGTCTTTTTCATTTTTCCACCCATACCTTTTGAGCACAACTCGAACAGAACAGCAGAAGACAGAACAAGCATTAGAAGATGAAGGTAATCAAAGACACATTGAACACAACATGTGTACATAATAAATTGTCTGCATTAAACAGTAATTGGTGTGACACTAGTGTGCAATATTCTGTAAGATTCTGTTTGGTCATGTAGAGTTTTCTTTTCACCTACTGCTTGAGACCAAATCAGGTTCTACCAAATGGACAGCAGTATCTTTTTCATATCTAAAAGGTATAGACATTGAAGAGAGTGTGATGCAGGACACCAACATTTTCATTACTGAATCATGATTGATGCAATGACATTTTATATTTTTCACTCTTTATGAGTTTTGGCTGACTTGGTCTTTTTCATTTTTCCACCCATACCTTTTGAGCACAACTCGAACAGAACAGCAGAAGACAGAACAAGCATTAGAAGATGAAGGTAATCAAAGACACATTGAATACAACATGTGTACATAATAAATTGTCAGCATTAAACAGTAATTGGTGTGACACTAGTGTGCAATATTCTGTAAGATTCTGTTTGGTCATGTAGAGTTTTCTTTTCACCTACTGCTTGAGACCACATCAGGTTCTTCCAAATGGACAGCAGTATCTTTTTCATATCTAAAAGGTATAGACATTGAAGAGAGTGTGATGCAGGACACCAACATTTTCATTACTGAATCATGATTGATGCAATGACATTTTATATTTTTCACTCTTTATGAGTTTTGGCTGACTTGGTCTTTTTCATTTTTCCACCCATACCTTTTGAGCACAACTCGAACAGAACAGCAGAAGACAGAACAAGCTTTAGAAGATGAAGGTAATCAAAGACACATTGAATACAACATGTGTACATAATAAATTGTCAGCAATAAACAGTAATTGGTGTGACACTAGTGTGCAATATTCTGTAAGATTCTCTTTGGTCATGTAGAGTTTTCTTTTCACCTACTGCTTGAGTCCACATCAGGTTCTTCCAAATGGACAGCAGAATCCTTTTCATATCTAAAAGGTAAAGACATTGAAGAGAGGTTGATACAGGACACCAACATTTTTATTACTGAATCATGATTGATGCAATGACATTTTATATTTTTCACTCTTTATGAGTTTTGGCTGACTTGGTCTTTTTCATTTTTCCACCCATACCTTTTGAGCACAACTCGAACAGAACAGCAGAAGACAGAACAAGCTTTAGAAGATGAAGGTAATCAAAGACACATTGAATACAACATGTGTACATAATAAATTGTCAGCAATAAACAGTAATTGGTGTGACACTAGTGTGCAATATTCTGTAAGATTCTCTTTGGTCATGTAGAGTTTTCTTTTCACCTACTGCTTGAGTCCACATCAGGTTCTTCCAAATGGACAGCAGAATCCTTTTCATATCTAAAAGGTAAAGACATTGAAGAGAGGTTGATACAGGACACCAACATTTTTATTACTGAATCATGATTGATGCAATGACATTTTATATTTTTCACTCTTTATGAGTTTTGGATGACTTGGTCTTTTTCATTTTTCCACCCATACCTTTTGAGCACAACTTGAACAGAACAGCAGAAGACAGAACAAGCATTAGAAGATGAAGGTAATCAAAGACACATTGAATACAACATGTGTACATAATAAATTGTCAGCAATAAACAGTAATTGGTGTGACACTAGTGTGCAATATTCTGTAAGATTCTGTTTGGTCATGTAGAGTTTTCTTTTCACCTACTGCTTGAGTCCACATCAGGTTCTTCCAAATGGACAGCAGAATCCTTTTCATATCTAAAAGGTAAAGACATTGAAGAGAGGTTGATACAGGACACCAACATTTTCATTACTGAATCATGATTGATGCAATGACATTTTATATTTTTCACTCTTTATGAGTTTTGGCTGACTTGGTCTTTTTCATTTTTCCACCCATACCTTTTGAGCACAACTCGAACGGAACAGGAGAGGACAGAACAAGCATTAGAAGATGAAGGTAATCAAAGACACATTGAATACAACATGTGTACATAATAAATTGTCCGCATTATACAGTAATTGGTGTGACACTAGTGTGCAATTTTCTGTAAGATTCTGTTTGGTCATGTAGAGTTTTCTTTTCACCTACTGCTTGAGTCCACATCAGGTTCTTCCAAATGGACAGCAGAATCTTTTTCATATCTAAAAGGTATAGACATTGAAGAGAGTGTGATGCAGGACACCAACATTTTCATTACTGAATCATGATTGATGCAATGACATTTTATATTTTTCACTCTTTATGAGTTTTGGATGACTTGGTCTTTTTCATTTTTCCACCCATACCTTTTGAGCACAACTCGAACAGAACAGCAGAAGACAGAACAAGCATTAGAAGATGAAGGTAATCAAAGACACATTGAACACAACATGTGTACATAATAAATTGTCTGCATTAAACAGTAATTGGTGTGACACTAGTGTGCAATATTCTGTAAGATTCTGTTTGGTCATGTAGAGTTTTCTTTTCACCTACTGCTTGAGTCCACATCAGGTTCTTCCAAATGGACAGCAGAATCCTTTTCATATCTAAAAGGTAAAGACATTGAAGAGAGGTTGATACAGGACACCAACATTTTCATTACTGAATCATGATTGATGCAATGACATTTTATATTTTTCACTCTTTATGAGTTTTGGCTGACTTGGTCTTTTTCATTTTTCCACCCATACCTTTTGAGCACAACTCGAACAGAACAGCAGAAGACAGAACAAGCATTAGAAGATGAAGGTAATCAAAGACACATTGAACACAACATGTGTACATAATAAATTGTCTGCATTAAACAGTAATTGGTGTGACACTAGTGTGCAATATTCTGTAAGATTCTGTTTGGTCATGTAGAGTTTTCTTTTCACCTACTGCTTGAGTCCACATCAGGTTCTTCCAAATGGACAGCAGAATCCTTTTCATATCTAAAAGGTAAAGACATTGAAGAGAGTGTGATACAGGACACCAACATTTTTTTTACTGAATCATGATTGATGCAATGACATTTTATATTTTTCACTCTTTATGAGTTTTGGATGACTTGGTCTTTTTCATTTTTCCACCCATACCTTTTGAGCACAACTCGAACAGAACAGCAGAAGACAGAACAAGCATTAGAAGATGAAGGTAATCAAAGACACATTGAACACAACATGTGTACATAATAAATTGTCTGCATTAAACAGTAATTGGTGTGACACTAGTGTGCAATATTCTGTAAGATTCTGTTTGGTCATGTAGAGTTTTCTTTTCACCTACTGCTTGAGACCAAATCAGGTTCTACCAAATGGACAGCAGTATCTTTTTCATATCTAAAAGGTATAGACATTGAAGAGAGTGTGATGCAGGACACCAACATTTTCATTACTGAATCATGATTGATGCAATGACATTTTATATTTTTCACTCTTTATGAGTTTTGGCTGACTTGGTCTTTTTCATTTTTCCACCCATACCTTTTGAGCACAACTCGAACAGAACAGCAGAAGACAGAACAAGCATTAGAAGATGAAGGTAATCAAAGACACATTGAACACAACATGTGTACATAATAAATTGTCTGCATTAAACAGTAATTGGTGTGACACTAGTGTGCAATATTCTGTAAGATTCTGTTTGGTCATGTAGAGTTTTCTTTTCACCTACTGCTTGAGACCAAATCAGGTTCTACCAAATGGACAGCAGTATCTTTTTCATATCTAAAAGGTATAGACATTGAAGAGAGTGTGATGCAGGACACCAACATTTTCATTACTGAATCATGATTGATGCAATGACATTTTATATTTTTCACTCTTTATGAGTTTTGGCTGACTTGGTCTTTTTCATTTTTCCACCCATACCTTTTGAGCACAACTCGAACAGAACAGCAGAAGACAGAACAAGCATTAGAAGATGAAGGTAATCAAAGACACATTGAATACAACATGTGTACATAATAAATTGTCAGCATTAAACAGTAATTGGTGTGACACTAGTGTGCAATATTCTGTAAGATTCTGTTTGGTCATGTAGAGTTTTCTTTTCACCTACTGCTTGAGACCACATCAGGTTCTTCCAAATGGACAGCAGTATCTTTTTCATATCTAAAAGGTATAGACATTGAAGAGAGTGTGATGCAGGACACCAACATTTTCATTACTGAATCATGATTGATGCAATGACATTTTATATTTTTCACTCTTTATGAGTTTTGGCTGACTTGGTCTTTTTCATTTTTCCACCCATACCTTTTGAGCACAACTCGAACAGAACAGCAGAAGACAGAACAAGCTTTAGAAGATGAAGGTAATCAAAGACACATTGAATACAACATGTGTACATAATAAATTGTCAGCAATAAACAGTAATTGGTGTGACACTAGTGTGCAATATTCTGTAAGATTCTCTTTGGTCATGTAGAGTTTTCTTTTCACCTACTGCTTGAGTCCACATCAGGTTCTTCCAAATGGACAGCAGAATCCTTTTCATATCTAAAAGGTAAAGACATTGAAGAGAGGTTGATACAGGACACCAACATTTTTATTACTGAATCATGATTGATGCAATGACATTTTATATTTTTCACTCTTTATGAGTTTTGGCTGACTTGGTCTTTTTCATTTTTCCACCCATACCTTTTGAGCACAACTCGAACAGAACAGCAGAAGACAGAACAAGCTTTAGAAGATGAAGGTAATCAAAGACACATTGAATACAACATGTGTACATAATAAATTGTCAGCAATAAATAGTAATTGGTGTGACACTAGTGTGCAATATTCTGTAAGATTCTCTTTGGTCATGTAGAGTTTTCTTTTCACCTACTGCTTGAGTCCACATCAGGTTCTTCCAAATGGACAGCAGAATCCTTTTCATATCTAAAAGGTAAAGACATTGAAGAGAGGTTGATACAGGACACCAACATTTTTATTACTGAATCATGATTGATGCAATGACATTTTATATTTTTCACTCTTTATGAGTTTTGGATGACTTGGTCTTTTTCATTTTTCCACCCATACCTTTTGAGCACAACTTGAACAGAACAGCAGAAGACAGAACAAGCATTAGAAGATGAAGGTAATCAAAGACACATTGAATACAACATGTGTACATAATAAATTGTCAGCAATAAACAGTAATTGGTGTGACACTAGTGTGCAATATTCTGTAAGATTCTGTTTGGTCATGTAGAGTTTTCTTTTCACCTACTGCTTGAGTCCACATCAGGTTCTTCCAAATGGACAGCAGAATCCTTTTCATATCTAAAAGGTAAAGACATTGAAGAGAGTGTGATGCAGGACACCAACATTTTCATTACTGAATCATGATTGATGCAATGACATTTTATATTTTTCACTCTTTATGAGTTTTGGATGACTTGGTCTTTTTCATTTTTCCACCCATACCTTTTGAGCACAACTCGAACAGAACAGCAGAAGACAGAACAAGCATTAGAAGATGAAGGTAATCAAAGACACATTGAACACAACATGTGTACATAATAAATTGTCTGCATTAAACAGTAATTGGTGTGACACTAGTGTGCAATATTCTGTAAGATTCTGTTTGGTCATGTAGAGTTTTCTTTTCACCTACTGCTTGAGTCCACATCAGGTTCTTCCAAATGGACAGCAGAATCCTTTTCATATCTAAAAGGTAAAGACATTGAAGAGAGGTTGATACAGGACACCAACATTTTCATTACTGAATCATGATTGATGCAATGACATTTTATATTTTTCACTCTTTATGAGTTTTGGCTGACTTGGTCTTTTTCATTTTTCCACCCATACCTTTTGAGCACAACTCGAACAGAACAGCAGAAGACAGAACAAGCATTAGAAGATGAAGGTAATCAAAGACACATTGAACACAACATGTGTACATAATAAATTGTCTGCATTAAACAGTAATTGGTGTGACACTAGTGTGCAATATTCTGTAAGATTCTGTTTGGTCATGTAGAGTTTTCTTTTCACCTACTGCTTGAGTCCACATCAGGTTCTTCCAAATGGACAGCAGAATCCTTTTCATATCTAAAAGGTAAAGACATTGAAGAGAGTGTGATACAGGACACCAACATTTTTTTTACTGAATCATGATTGATGCAATGACATTTTATATTTTTCACTCTTTATGAGTTTTGGATGACTTGGTCTTTTTCATTTTTCCACCCATACCTTTTGAGCACAACTCGAACAGAACAGCAGAAGACAGAACAAGCATTAGAAGATGAAGGTAATCAAAGACACATTGAACACAACATGTGTACATAATAAATTGTCTGCATTAAACAGTAATTGGTGTGACACTAGTGTGCAATATTCTGTAAGATTCTGTTTGGTCATGTAGAGTTTTCTTTTCACCTACTGCTTGAGACCAAATCAGGTTCTACCAAATGGACAGCAGTATCTTTTTCATATCTAAAAGGTATAGACATTGAAGAGAGTGTGATGCAGGACACCAACATTTTCATTACTGAATCATGATTGATGCAATGACATTTTATATTTTTCACTCTTTATGAGTTTTGGCTGACTTGGTCTTTTTCATTTTTCCACCCATACCTTTTGAGCACAACTCGAACAGAACAGCAGAAGACAGAACAAGCATTAGAAGATGAAGGTAATCAAAGACACATTGAATACAACATGTGTACATAATAAATTGTCAGCAATAAACAGTAATTGGTGTGACACTAGTGTGCAATATTCTGTAAGATTCTGTTTGGTCATGTAGAGTTTTCTTTTCACCTACTGCTTGAGTCCACATCAGGTTCTTCCAAATGGACAGCAGAATCCTTTTCATATCTAAAAGGTAAAGACATTGAAGAGAGGTTGATACAGGACACCAACATTTTTATTACTGAATCATGATTGATGCAATGACATTTTATATTTTTCACTCTTTATGAGTTTTGGCTGACTTGGTCTTTTTCATTTTTCCACCCATACCTTTTGAGCACAACACGAACGGAACAGCAGAGGACAGAACAAGCATTAGAAGATGAAGGTAATCAAAGACACATTGAATACAACATGTGTACATAATAAATTGTCCGCATTATACAGTAATTGGTGTGACACTAGTGTGCAATTTTCTGTAAGATTCTGTTTGGTCATGTAGAGTTTTCTTTTCACCTACTGCTTGAGTCCACATCAGGTTCTTCCAAATGGACAGCAGAATCTTTTTCATATCTAAAAGGTATAGACATTGAAGAGAGTGTGATGCAGGACACCAACATTTTCATTACTGAATCATGATTGATGCAATGACATTTTATATTTTTCACTCTTTATGAGTTTTGGATGACTTGGTCTTTTTCATTTTTCCACCCATACCTTTTGAGCACAACTCGAACAGAACAGCAGAAGACAGAACAAGCATTAGAAGATGAAGGTAATCAAAGACACATTGAACACAACATGTGTACATAATAAATTGTCTGCATTAAACAGTAATTGGTGTGACACTAGTGTGCAATATTCTGTAAGATTCTGTTTGGTCATGTAGAGTTTTCTTTTCACCTACTGCTTGAGACCAAATCAGGTTCTACCAAATGGGCAGCAGTATCTTTTTCATATCTAAAAGGTATAGACATTGAAGAGAGTGTGATGCAGGACACCAACATTTTCATTACTGAATCATGATTGATGCAATGACATTTTATATTTTTCACTCTTTATGAGTTTTGGCTGACTTGGTCTTTTTCGTTTTTCCACCCATACCTTTTGAGCACCACTCGAACGGAACAGCAGAGGACAGAACAAGCATTAGAAGATGAAGGTAATCAAAGACACATTGAATACAACATGTGTACATAATAAATTGTCCACATTAAACAGTAATTGGTGTGACACTAGTGTGCAATATTCTGTAAGATTCTGTTTGGTCATGTAGAGTTTTCTTTTCACCTACTGCTTGAGTCCACATCAGGTTCTTCCAAATGGACAGCAGAATCCTTTTCATATCTAAAAGGTAAAGACATTGAAGAGAGTGTGATACAGGACACCAACATTTTTATTACTGAATCATGATTGATGCAATGACATTTTATATTTTTCACTCTTTATGAGTTTTGGCTGACTTGGTCTTTTTCATTTTTCCACCCATACCTTTTGAGCACAACTCGAACGGAACAGCAGAGGACAGAACAAGCATTAGAAGATGAAGGTAATCAAAGACACATTGAATACAACATGTGTACATAATAAATTGTCTGCATTAAACAGTAATTGGTGTGACACTAGTGTGCAATATTCTGTAAGATTCTGTTTGGTCATGTAGAGTTTTCTTTTCACCTACTGCTTGAGACCAAATCAGGTTCTACCAAATGGACAGCAGTATCTTTTTCATATCTAAAAGGTATAGACATTGAAGAGAGTGTGATGCAGGACACCAACATTTTCATTACTGAATCATGATTGATGCAATGACATTTTATATTTTTCACTCTTTATGAGTTTTGGCTGACTTGGTCTTTTTCATTTTTCCACCCATACCTTTTGAGCACAACTCGAACAGAACAGCAGAAGACAGAACAAGCATTAGAAGATGAAGGTAATCAAAGACACATTGAATACAACATGTGTACATAATAAATTGTCAGCAATAAACAGTAATTGGTGTGACACTAGTGTGCAATATTCTGTAAGATTCTGTTTGGTCATGTAGAGTTTTCTTTTCACCTACTGCTTGAGTCCACATCAGGTTCTTCCAAATGGACAGCAGAATCCTTTTCATATCTAAAAGGTAAAGACATTGAAGAGAGGTTGATACAGGACACCAACATTTTTATTACTGAATCATGATTGATGCAATGACATTTTATATTTTTCACTCTTTATGAGTTTTGGCTGACTTGGTCTTTTTCATTTTTCCACCCATACCTTTTGAGCACAACACGAACGGAACAGCAGAGGACAGAACAAGCATTAGAAGATGAAGGTAATCAAAGACACATTGAATACAACATGTGTACATAATAAATTGTCCGCATTATACAGTAATTGGTGTGACACTAGTGTGCAATTTTCTGTAAGATTCTGTTTGGTCATGTAGAGTTTTCTTTTCACCTACTGCTTGAGTCCACATCAGGTTCTTCCAAATGGACAGCAGAATCTTTTTCATATCTAAAAGGTATAGACATTGAAGAGAGTGTGATGCAGGACACCAACATTTTCATTACTGAATCATGATTGATGCAATGACATTTTATATTTTTCACTCTTTATGAGTTTTGGATGACTTGGTCTTTTTCATTTTTCCACCCATACCTTTTGAGCACAACTCGAACAGAACAGCAGAAGACAGAACAAGCATTAGAAGATGAAGGTAATCAAAGACACATTGAACACAACATGTGTACATAATAAATTGTCTGCATTAAACAGTAATTGGTGTGACACTAGTGTGCAATATTCTGTAAGATTCTGTTTGGTCATGTAGAGTTTTCTTTTCACCTACTGCTTGAGACCAAATCAGGTTCTACCAAATGGACAGCAGTATCTTTTTCATATCTAAAAGGTATAGACATTGAAGAGAGTGTGATGCAGGACACCAACATTTTCATTACTGAATCATGATTGATGCAATGACATTTTATATTTTTCACTCTTTATGAGTTTTGGCTGACTTGGTCTTTTTCGTTTTTCCACCCATACCTTTTGAGCACCACTCGAACGGAACAGCAGAGGACAGAACAAGCATTAGAAGATGAAGGTAATCAAAGACACATTGAATACAACATGTGTACATAATAAATTGTCCACATTAAACAGTAATTGGTGTGACACTAGTGTGCAATATTCTGTAAGATTCTGTTTGGTCATGTAGAGTTTTCTTTTCACCTACTGCTTGAGTCCACATCAGGTTCTTCCAAATGGACAGCAGAATCTTTTTCATATCTAAAAGGTAAAGACATTGAAGAGAGTGTGATACAGGACACCAACATTTTCATTACTGAATCATGATTGATGCAATGACATTTTATATTTTTCACTCTTTATGAGTTTTGCATGACTTGGTCTTTTTCATTTTTCCACCCATACCTTTTGAGCACAACTCGAACGGAACAGCAGAGGACAGAACAAGCATTAGAAGATGAAGGTAATCAAAGACACATTGAATACAACATGTGTACATAATAAATTGTCTGCATTAAACAGTAATTGGTGTGACACTAGTGTGCAATATTCTGTAAGATTCTGTTTGGTCATGTAGAGTTTTCTTTTCACCTACTGCTTGAGTCCACATCAGGTTCTTCCAAATGGACAGCAGAATCCTTTTCATATCTAAAAGGTAAAGACATTGAAGAGAGTGTGATACAGGACACCAACATTTTTATTACTGAATCATGATTGATGCAATGACATTTTATATTTTTCACTCTTTATGAGTTTTGGCTGACTTGGTCTTTTTCATTTTTCCACCCATACCTTTTGAGCACAACTCGAACGGAACAGCAGAGGACAGAACAAGCATTAGAAGATGAAGGTAATCAAAGACACATTGAATACAACATGTGTACATAATAAATTGTCTGCATTAAACAGTAATTGGTGTGACACTAGTGTGCAATATTCTGTAAGATTCTGTTTGGTCATGTAGAGTTTTCTTTTCACCTACTGCTTGAGTCCACATCAGGTTGTTCCAAATGGACAGCAGAATCCTTTTCATATCTAAAAGGTAAAGACATTGAAGAGAGGTTGATACAGGACACCAACATTTTTATTACTGAATCATGACTGATGCAATGACATTTTATATTTTTCACTCTTTATGAGTTTTGGATGACTTGGTCTTTTTCATTTTTCCACCCATACCTTTTGAGCACAACTCGAACAGAACAGCAGAAGACAGAACAAGCATTAGAAGATGAAGGTAATCAAAGACACATTGAACACAACATGTGTACATAATAAATTGTCTGCATTAAACAGTAATTGGTGTGACACTAGTGTGCAATATTCTGTAAGATTCTGTTTGGTCATGTAGAGTTTTCTTTTCACCTACTGCTTGAGACCAAATCAGGTTCTACCAAATGGACAGCAGTATCTTTTTCATATCTAAAAGGTATAGACATTGAAGAGAGTGTGATGCAGGACACCAACATTTTCATTACTGAATCATGATTGATGCAATGACATTTTATATTTTTCACTCTTTATGAGTTTTGGCTGACTTGGTCTTTTTCATTTTTCCACACATACCTTTTGAGCACAACTCGAACAGAACAGCAGAAGACAGAACAAGCATTAGAAGATGAAGGTAATCAAAGACACATTGAATACAACATGTGTACATAATAAATTGTCAGCATTAAACAGTAATTGGTGTGACACTAGTGTGCAATATTCTGTAAGATTCTGTTTGGTCATGTAGAGTTTTCTTTTCACCTACTGCTTGAGACCAAATCAGGTTCTACCAAATGGACAGCAGTATCTTTTTCATATCTAAAAGGTATAGACATTGAAGAGAGTGTGATGCAGGACACCAACATTTTCATTACTGAATCATGATTGATGCAATGACATTTTATATTTTTCACTCTTTATGAGTTTTGGCTGACTTGGTCTTTTTCATTTTTCCTCCCATACCTTTTGAGCACAACTCGAACAGAACAGCAGAAGACAGAACAAGCATTAGAAGATGAAGGTAATCAAAGACACATTGAATACAACATGTGTACATAATAAATTGTCAGCATTAAACAGTAATTGGTGTGACACTAGTGTGCAATATTCTGTAAGATTCTGTTTGGTCATGTAGAGTTTTCTTTTCACCTACTGCTTGAGACCACATCAGGTTCTTCCAAATGGACAGCAGTATCTTTTTCATATCTAAAAGGTATAGACATTGAAGAGAGTGTGATGCAGGACACCAACATTTTCATTACTGAATCATGATTGATGCAATGACATTTTATATTTTTCACTCTTTATGAGTTTTGGCTGACTTGGTCTTTTTCATTTTTCCACCCATACCTTTTGAGCACAACTCGAACAGAACAGCAGAAGACAGAACAAGCTTTAGAAGATGAAGGTAATCAAAGACACATTGAATACAACATGTGTACATAATAAATTGTCAGCAATAAACAGTAATTGGTGTGACACTAGTGTGCAATATTCTGTAAGATTCTCTTTGGTCATGTAGAGTTTTCTTTTCACCTACTGCTTGAGTCCACATCAGGTTCTTCCAAATGGACAGCAGAATCCTTTTCATATCTAAAAGGTAAAGACATTGAAGAGAGGTTGATACAGGACACCAACATTTTTATTACTGAATCATGATTGATGCAATGACATTTTATATTTTTCACTCTTTATGAGTTTTGGCTGACTTGGTCTTTTTCATTTTTCCACCCATACCTTTTGAGCACAACTCGAACAGAACAGCAGAAGACAGAACAAGCTTTAGAAGATGAAGGTAATCAAAGACACATTGAATACAACATGTGTACATAATAAATTGTCAGCAATAAACAGTAATTGGTGTGACACTAGTGTGCAATATTCTGTAAGATTCTCTTTGGTCATGTAGAGTTTTCTTTTCACCTACTGCTTGAGTCCACATCAGGTTCTTCCAAATGGACAGCAGAATCCTTTTCATATCTAAAAGGTAAAGACATTGAAGAGAGGTTGATACAGGACACCAACATTTTTATTACTGAATCATGATTGATGCAATGACATTTTATATTTTTCACTCTTTATGAGTTTTGGCTGACTTGGTCTTTTTCATTTTTCCACCCATACCTTTTGAGCACAACTCGAACGGAACAGCAGAGGACAGAACAAGCATTAGAAGATGAAGGTAATCAAAGACACATTGAATACAACATGTGTACATAATAAATTGTCCGCATTATACAGTAATTGGTGTGACACTAGTGTGCAATTTTCTGTAAGATTCTGTTTGGTCATGTAGAGTTTTCTTTTCACCTACTGCTTGAGTCCACATCAGGTTCTTCCAAATGGACAGCAGAATCTTTTTCATATCTAAAAGGTATAGACATTGAAGAGAGTGTGATGCAGGACACCAACATTTTCATTACTGAATCATGATTGATGCAATGACATTTTATATTTTTCACTCTTTATGAGTTTTGGATGACTTGGTCTTTTTCATTTTTCCACCCATACCTTTTGAGCACAACTCGAACAGAACAGCAGAAGACAGAACAAGCATTAGAAGATGAAGGTAATCAAAGACACATTGAACACAACATGTGTACATAATAAATTGTCTGCATTAAACAGTAATTGGTGTGACACTAGTGTGCAATATTCTGTAAGATTCTGTTTGGTCATGTAGAGTTTTCTTTTCACCTACTGCTTGAGACCAAATCAGGTTCTACCAAATGGACAGCAGTATCTTTTTCATATCTAAAAGGTATAGACATTGAAGAGAGTGTGATGCAGGACACCAACATTTTCATTACTGAATCATGATTGATGCAATGACATTTTATATTTTTCACTCTTTATAAGTTTTGGCTGACTTGGTCTTTTTCATTTTTCCACCCATACCTTTTGAGCACAACTTGAACAGAACAGCAGAAGACAGAACAAGCATTAGAAGATGAAGGTAATCAAAGACACATTGAATACAACATGTGTACATAATAAATTGTCAGCAATAAACAGTAATTGGTGTGACACTAGTGTGCAATATTCTGTAAGATTCTGTTTGGTCATGTAGAGTTTTCTTTTCACCTACTGCTTGAGTCCACATCAGGTTCTTCCAAATGGACAGCAGAATCCTTTTCATATCTAAAAGGTAAAGACATTGAAGAGAGGTTGATACAGGACACCAACATTTTCATTACTGAATCATGATTGATGCAATGACATTTTATATTTTTCACTCTTTATGAGTTTTGGCTGACTTGGTCTTTTTCATTTTTCCACCCATACCTTTTGAGCACAACTCGAACGGAACAGGAGAGGACAGAACAAGCATTAGAAGATGAAGGTAATCAAAGACACATTGAATACAACATGTGTACATAATAAATTGTCCGCATTATACAGTAATTGGTGTGACACTAGTGTGCAATTTTCTGTAAGATTCTGTTTGGTCATGTAGAGTTTTCTTTTCACCTACTGCTTGAGTCCACATCAGGTTCTTCCAAATGGACAGCAGAATCTTTTTCATATCTAAAAGGTATAGACATTGAAGAGAGTGTGATGCAGGACACCAACATTTTCATTACTGAATCATGATTGATGCAATGACATTTTATATTTTTCACTCTTTATGAGTTTTGGATGACTTGGTCTTTTTCATTTTTCCACCCATACCTTTTGAGCACAACTCGAACAGAACAGCAGAAGACAGAACAAGCATTAGAAGATGAAGGTAATCAAAGACACATTGAACACAACATGTGTACATAATAAATTGTCTGCATTAAACAGTAATTGGTGTGACACTAGTGTGCAATATTCTGTAAGATTCTGTTTGGTCATGTAGAGTTTTCTTTTCACCTACTGCTTGAGACCAAATCAGGTTCTACCAAATGGACAGCAGTATCTTTTTCATATCTAAAAGGTATAGACATTGAAGAGAGTGTGATGCAGGACACCAACATTTTCATTACTGAATCATGATTGATGCAATGACATTTTATATTTTTCACTCTTTATGAGTTTTGGCTGACTTGGTCTTTTTCATTTTTCCACCCATACCTTTTGAGCACAACTCGAACAGAACAGCAGAAGACAGAACAAGCATTAGAAGATAAAGGTAATCAAAGACACATTGAATACAACATGTGTACATAATAAATTGTCAGCAATAAACAGTAATTGGTGTGACACTAGTGTGCAATATTCTGTAAGATTCTGTTTGGTCATGTAGAGTTTTCTTTTCACCTACTGCTTGAGTCCACATCAGGTTCTTCCAAATGGACAGCAGAATCCTTTTCATATCTAAAAGGTAAAGACATTGAAGAGAGGTTGATACAGGACACCAACATTTTCATTACTGAATCATGATTGATGCAATGACATTTTATATTTTTCACTCTTTATGAGTTTTGGCTGACTTGGTCTTTTTCATTTTTCCACCCATACCTTTTGAGCACAACTCGAACAGAACAGCAGAAGACAGAACAAGCATTAGAAGATGAAGGTAATCAAAGACACATTGAACACAACATGTGTACATAATAAATTGTCTGCATTAAACAGTAATTGGTGTGACACTAGTGTGCAATATTCTGTAAGATTCTGTTTGGTCATGTAGAGTTTTCTTTTCACCTACTGCTTGAGTCCACATCAGGTTCTTCCAAATGGACAGCAGAATCCTTTTCATATCTAAAAGGTAAAGACATTGAAGAGAGTGTGATACAGGACACCAACATTTTTTTTACTGAATCATGATTGATGCAATGACATTTTATATTTTTCACTCTTTATGAGTTTTGGATGACTTGGTCTTTTTCATTTTTCCACCCATACCTTTTGAGCACAACTCGAACAGAACAGCAGAAGACAGAACAAGCATTAGAAGATGAAGGTAATCAAAGACACATTGAACACAACATGTGTACATAATAAATTGTCTGCATTAAACAGTAATTGGTGTGACACTAGTGTGCAATATTCTGTAAGATTCTGTTTGGTCATGTAGAGTTTTCTTTTCACCTACTGCTTGAGACCAAATCAGGTTCTACCAAATGGACAGCAGTATCTTTTTCATATCTAAAAGGTATAGACATTGAAGAGAGTGTGATGCAGGACACCAACATTTTCATTACTGAATCATGATTGATGCAATGACATTTTATATTTTTCACTCTTTATGAGTTTTGGCTGACTTGGTCTTTTTCATTTTTCCACCCATACCTTTTGAGCACAACTCGAACAGAACAGCAGAAGACAGAACAAGCATTAGAAGATGAAGGTAATCAAAGACACATTGAATACAACATGTGTACATAATAAATTGTCAGCAATAAACAGTAATTGGTGTGACACTAGTGTGCAATATTCTGTAAGATTCTGTTTGGTCATGTAGAGTTTTCTTTTCACCTACTGCTTGAGTCCACATCAGGTTCTTCCAAATGGACAGCAGAATCCTTTTCATATCTAAAAGGTAAAGACATTGAAGAGAGGTTGATACAGGACACCAACATTTTTATTACTGAATCATGATTGATGCAATGACATTTTATATTTTTCACTCTTTATGAGTTTTGGCTGACTTGGTCTTTTTCATTTTTCCACCCATACCTTTTGAGCACAACACGAACGGAACAGCAGAGGACAGAACAAGCATTAGAAGATGAAGGTAATCAAAGACACATTGAATACAACATGTGTACATAATAAATTGTCCGCATTATACAGTAATTGGTGTGACACTAGTGTGCAATTTTCTGTAAGATTCTGTTTGGTCATGTAGAGTTTTCTTTTCACCTACTGCTTGAGTCCACATCAGGTTCTTCCAAATGGACAGCAGAATCTTTTTCATATCTAAAAGGTATAGACATTGAAGAGAGTGTGATGCAGGACACCAACATTTTCATTACTGAATCATGATTGATGCAATGACATTTTATATTTTTCACTCTTTATGAGTTTTGGATGACTTGGTCTTTTTCATTTTTCCACCCATACCTTTTGAGCACAACTCGAACAGAACAGCAGAAGACAGAACAAGCATTAGAAGATGAAGGTAATCAAAGACACATTGAACACAACATGTGTACATAATAAATTGTCTGCATTAAACAGTAATTGGTGTGACACTAGTGTGCAATATTCTGTAAGATTCTGTTTGGTCATGTAGAGTTTTCTTTTCACCTACTGCTTGAGACCAAATCAGGTTCTACCAAATGGACAGCAGTATCTTTTTCATATCTAAAAGGTATAGACATTGAAGAGAGTGTGATGCAGGACACCAACATTTTCATTACTGAATCATGATTGATGCAATGACATTTTATATTTTTCACTCTTTATGAGTTTTGGCTGACTTGGTCTTTTTCATTTTTCCACCCATACCTTTTGAGCACAACTCGAACAGAACAGCAGAAGACAGAACAAGCATTAGAAGATGAAGGTAATCAAAGACACATTGAATACAACATGTGTACATAATAAATTGTCAGCAATAAACAGTAATTGGTGTGACACTAGTGTGCAATATTCTGTAAGATTCTGTTTGGTCATGTAGAGTTTTCTTTTCACCTACTGCTTGAGTCCACATCAGGTTCTTCCAAATGGACAGCAGAATCCTTTTCATATCTAAAAGGTAAAGACATTGAAGAGAGGTTGATACAGGACACCAACATTTTCATTACTGAATCATGATTGATGCAATGACATTTTATATTTTTCACTCTTTATGAGTTTTGGCTGACTTGGTCTTTTTCATTTTTCCACCCATACCTTTTGAGCACAACTCGAACAGAACAGCAGAACACAGAACAAGCATTAGAAGATGAAGGTAATCAAAGACACATTGAATACAACATGTGTACATAATAAATTGTCAGCAATAAACAGTAATTGGTGTGACACTAGTGTGCAATATTCTGTAAGATTCTGTTTGGTCATGTAGAGTTTTCTTTTCACCTACTGCTTGAGTCCACATCAGGTTCTTCCAAATGGACAGCAGAATCCTTTTCATATCTAAAAGGTATAGACATTGAAGAGAGTGTGATGCAGGACACCAACATTTTCATTACTGAATCATGATTGATGCAATGACATTTTATATTTTTCACTCTTTATGAGTTTTGGCTGACTTGGTCTTTTTCATTTTTCCACCCATACCTTTTGAGCACAACTCGAACAGAACAGCAGAAGACAGAACAAGCATTAGAAGATGAAGGTAATCAAAGACACATTGAATACAACATGTGTACATAATAAATTGTCAGCAATAAACAGTAATTGGTGTGACACTAGTGTGCAATATTCTGTAAGATTCTGTTTGGTCATGTAGAGTTTTCTTTTCACCTACTGCTTGAGTCCACATCAGGTTCTTCCAAATGGACAGCAGAATCCTTTTCATATCTAAAAGGTAAAGACATTGAAGAGAGTGTGATACAGGACACCAACATTTTTTTTACTGAATCATGATTGATGCAATGACATTTTATATTTTTCACTCTTTATGAGTTTTGGATGACTTGGTCTTTTTCATTTTTCCACCCATACCTTTTGAGCACAACTCGAACAGAACAGCAGAAGACAGAACAAGCATTAGAAGATGAAGGTAATCAAAGACACATTGAACACAACATGTGTACATAATAAATTGTCTGCATTAAACAGTAATTGGTGTGACACTAGTGTGCAATATTCTGTAAGATTCTGTTTGGTCATGTAGAGTTTTCTTTTCACCTACTGCTTGAGACCAAATCAGGTTCTACCAAATGGACAGCAGTATCTTTTTCATATCTAAAAGGTATAGACATTGAAGAGAGTGTGATGCAGGACACCAACATTTTCATTACTGAATCATGATTGATGCAATGACATTTTATATTTTTCACTCTTTATGAGTTTTGGCTGACTTGGTCTTTTTCATTTTTCCACCCATACCTTTTGAGCACAACTCGAACAGAACAGCAGAAGACAGAACAAGCATTAGAAGATGAAGGTAGTCAAAGACACATTGAATACAACATGTGTACATAATAAATTGTCAGCAATAAACAGTAATTGGTGTGACACTAGTGTGCAATATTCTGTAAGATTCTGTTTGGTCATGTAGAGTTTTCTTTTCACCTACTGCTTGAGTCCACATCAGGTTGTTCCAAATGGACAGCAGAATCCTTTTCATATCTAAAAGGTAAAGACATTGAAGAGAGGTTGATACAGGACACCAACATTTTCATTACTGAATCATGATTGATGCAATGACATTTTATATTTTTCACTCTTTATGAGTTTTGGCTGACTTGGTCTTTTTCATTTTTCCACCCATACCTTTTGAGCACAACTCGAACAGAACAGCAGAAGACAGAACAAGCATTAGAAGATGAAGGTAATCAAAGACACATTGAATACAACATGTGTACATAATAAATTGTCTGCATTAAACAGTAATTGGTGTGACACTAGTGTGCAATATTCTGTAAGATTCTGTTTGGTCATGTAGAGTTTTCTTTTCACCTACTGCTTGAGACCAAATCAGGTTCTACCAAATGGACAGCAGTATCTTTTTCATATCTAAAAGGTATAGACATTGAAGAGAGTGTGATGCAGGACACCAACATTTTCATTACTGAATCATGATTGATGCAATGACATTTTATATTTTTCACTCTTTATGAGTTTTGGCTGACTTGGTCTTTTTCATTTTTCCACCCATACCTTTTGAGCACAACTCGAACAGAACAGCAGAAGACAGAACAAGCATTAGAAGATGAAGGTAATCAAAGACACATTGAATACAACATGTGTACATAATAAATTGTCAGCAATAAACAGTAATTGGTGTGACACTAGTGTGCAATATTCTGTAAGATTCTGTTTGGTCATGTAGAGTTTTCTTTTCACCTACTGCTTGAGTCCACATCAGGTTCTTCCAAATGGACAGCAGAATCCTTTTCATATCTAAAAGGTAAAGACATTGAAGAGAGGTTGATACAGGACACCAACATTTTTATTACTGAATCATGATTGATGCAATGACATTTTATATTTTTCACTCTTTATGACTTTTGGCTGACTTGGTCTTTTTCATTTTTCCACCCATACCTTTTGAGCACAACTCGAACGGAACAGCAGAAGACAGAACAAGCATTAGAAGATGAAGGTAATCAAAGACACATTGAATACAACATGTGTACATAATAAATTGTCAGCAATAAACAGTAATTGGTGTGACACTAGTGTGCAATATTCTGTAAGATTCTGTTTGGTCATGTAGAGTTTTCTTTTCACCTACTGCTTGAGTCCACATCAGGTTCTTCCAAATGGACAGCAGAATCCTTTTCATATCTAAAAGGTAAAGACATTGAAGAGAGGTTGATACAGGACACCAACATTTTTATTACTGAATCATGATTGATGCAATGACATTTTATATTTTTCACTCTTTATGAGTTTTGGCTGACTTGGTCTTTTTCATTTTTCCACCCATACCTTTTGAGCACAACTCGAACGGAACAGCAGAGGACAGAACAAGCATTAGAAGATGAAGGTAATCAAAGACACATTGAATACAACATGTGTACATAATAAATTGTCCGCATTATACAGTAATTGGTGTGACACTAGTGTGCAATTTTCTGTAAGATTCTGTTTGGTCATGTAGAGTTTTCTTTTCACCTACTGCTTGAGTCCACATCAGGTTCTTCCAAATGGACAGCAGAATCTTTTTCATATCTAAAAGGTATAGACATTGAAGAGAGTGTGATGCAGGACACCAACATTTTCATTACTGAATCATGATTGATGCAATGACATTTTATATTTTTCACTCTTTATGAGTTTTGGATGACTTGGTCTTTTTCATTTTTCCACCCATACCTTTTGAGCACAACTCGAACAGAACAGCAGAAGACAGAACAAGCATTAGAAGATGAAGGTAATCAAAGACACATTGAACACAACATGTGTACATAATAAATTGTCTGCATTAAACAGTAATTGGTGTGACACTAGTGTGCAATATTCTGTAAGATTCTGTTTGGTCATGTAGAGTTTTCTTTTCACCTACTGCTTGAGACCAAATCAGGTTCTACCAAATGGACAGCAGTATCTTTTCATATCTAAAAGGTATAGACATTGAAGAGAGTGTGATGCAGGACACCAACATTTTCATTACTGAATCATGATTGATGCAATGACATTTTATATTTTTCACTCTTTATGAGTTTTGGCTGACTTGGTCTTTTTCATTTTTCCACCCATACCTTTTGAGCACAACTCGAACAGAACAGCAGAAGACAGAACAAGCATTAGAAGATGAAGGTAATCAAAGACACATTGAATACAACATGTGTACATAATAAATTGTCAGCAATAAACAGTAATTGGTGTGACACAAGTGTGCAATATTCTGTAAGATTCTGTTTGGTCATGTAGAGTTTTCTTTTCACCTACTGCTTGAGTCCACATCAGGTTCTTCCAAATGGACAGCAGAATCCTTTTCATATCTAAAAGGTAAAGACATTGAAGAGAGGTTGATACAGGACACCAACATTTTTTTTACTGAATCATGATTGATGCAATGACATTTTATATTTTTCACTCTTTATGAGTTTTGGATGACTTGGTCTTTTTCATTTTTCCACCCATACCTTTTGAGCACAACTCGAACAGAACAGCAGAAGACAGAACAAGCATTAGAAGATGAAGGTAATCAAAGACACATTGAACACAACATGTGTACATAATAAATTGTCTGCATTAAACAGTAATTGGTGTGACACTAGTGTGCAATATTCTGTAAGATTCTGTTTGGTCATGTAGAGTTTTCTTTTCACCTACTGCTTGAGACCAAATCAGGTTCTACCAAATGGACAGCAGTATCTTTTTCATATCTAAAAGGTATAGACATTGAAGAGAGTGTGATGCAGGACACCAACATTTTCATTACTGAATCATGATTGATGCAATGACATTTTATATTTTTCACTCTTTATGAGTTTTGGCTGACTTGGTCTTTTTCATTTTTCCACCCATACCTTTTGAGCACAACTCGAACAGAACAGCAGAAGACAGAACAAGCATTAGAAGATGAAGGTAATCAAAGACACATTGAATACAACATGTGTACATAATAAATTGTCAGCAATAAACAGTAATTGGTGTGACACTAGTGTGCAATATTCTGTAAGATTCTGTTTGGTCATGTAGAGTTTTCTTTTCACCTACTGCTTGAGTCCACATCAGGTTCTTCCAAATGGACAGCAGAATCCTTTTCATATCTAAAAGGTAAAGACATTGAAGAGAGGTTGATACAGGACACCAACATTTTCATTACTGAATCATGATTGATGCAATGACATTTTATATTTTTCACTCTTTATGAGTTTTGGCTGACTTGGTCTTTTTCATTTTTCCACCCATACCTTTTGAGCACAACTCGAACAGAACAGCAGAAGACAGAACAAGCATTAGAAGATGAAGGTAATCAAAGACACATTGAACACAACATGTGTACATAATAAATTGTCTGCATTAAACAGTAATTGGTGTGACACTAGTGTGCAATATTCTGTAAGATTCTGTTTGGTCATGTAGAGTTTTCTTTTCACCTACTGCTTGAGACCAAATCAGGTTCTACCAAATGGACAGCAGTATCTTTTTCATATCTAAAAGGTATAGACATTGAAGAGAGTGTGATGCAGGACACCAACATTTTCATTACTGAATCATGATTGATGCAATGACATTTTATATTTTTCACTCTTTATGAGTTTTGGCTGACTTGGTCTTTTTCATTTTTCCACCCATACCTTTTGAGCACAACTCGAACAGAACAGCAGAAGACAGAACAAGCATTAGAAGATGAAGGTAATCAAAGACACATTGAATACAACATGTGTACATAATAAATTGTCTGCATTAAACAGTAATTGGTGGGACACTAGTGTGCAATATTCTGTAAGATTCTGTTTGGTCATGTAGAGTTTTCTTTTCACCTACTGCTTGAGACCAAATCAGGTTCTACCAAATGGACAGCAGTATCTTTTTCATATCTAAAAGGTATAGACATTGAAGAGAGTGTGATGCAGGACACCAACATTTTCATTACTGAATCATGATTGATGCAATGACATTTTATATTTTTCACTCTTTATGAGTTTTGGCTGACTTGGTCTTTTTCATTTTTCCACCCATACCTTTTGAGCACAACTCGAACAGAACAGCAGAAGACAGAACAAGCATTAGAAGATGAAGGTAATCAAAGACACATTGAATACAACATGTGTACATAATAAATTGTCAGCAATAAACAGTAATTGGTGTGACACTAGTGTGCAATATTCTGTAAGATTCTGTTTGGTCATGTAGAGTTTTCTTTTCACCTACTGCTTGAGTCCACATCAGGTTCTTCCAAATGGACAGCAGAATCCTTTTCATATCTAAAAGGTAAAGACATTGAAGAGAGGTTGATACAGGACACCAACATTTTTATAACTGAATCATGATTGATGCAATGACATTTTATATTTTTCACTCTTTATGAGTTTTGGCTGACTTGGTCTTTTTCATTTTTCCACCCATACCTTTTGAGCACAACTCGAACGGAACAGCAGAGGACAGAACAAGCATTAGAAGATGAAGGTAATCAAAGACACATTGAATACAACATGTGTACATAATAAATTGTCCGCATTATACAGTAATTGGTGTGACACTAGTGTGCAATTTTCTGTAAGATTCTGTTTGGTCATGTAGAGTTTTCTTTTCACCTACTGCTTGAGTCCACATCAGGTTCTTCCAAATGGACAGCAGAATCTTTTTCATATCTAAAAGGTATAGACATTGAAGAGAGTGTGATGCAGGACACCAACATTTTCATTACTGAATCATGATTGATGCAATGACATTTTATATTTTTCACTCTTTATGAGTTTTGGCTGACTTGGTCTTTTTCATTTTTCCACCCATACCTTTTGAGCACAACTCGAACAGAACAGCAGAAGACAGAACAAGCATTAGAAGATGAAGGTAATCAAAGACACATTGAACACAACATGTGTACATAATAAATTGTCTGCATTAAACAATAATTGGTGTGACACTAGTGTGCAATATTCTGTAAGATTCTGTTTGGTCATGTAGAGTTTTCTTTTCACCTACTGCTTGAGACCAAATCAGGTTCTACCAAATGGACAGCAGTATCTTTTTCATATCTAAAAGGTATAGACATTGAAGAGAGTGTGATGCAGGACACCAACATTTTCATTACTGAATCATGATTGATGCAATGACATTTTATATTTTTCACTCTTTATGAGTTTTGGATGACTTGGTCTTTTTCATTTTTCCACCCATACCTTTTGAGCACAACTCGAACAGAACAGCAGAAGACAGAACAAGCATTAGAAGATGAAGGTAATCAAAGACACATTGAACACAACATGTGTACATAATAAATTGTCTGCATTAAACAGTAATTGGTGTGACACTAGTGTGCAATATTCTGTAAGATTCTGTTTGGTCATGTAGAGTTTTCTTTTCACCTACTGCTTGAGACCAAATCAGGTTCTACCAAATGGACAGCAGTATCTTTTTCATATCTAAAAGGTATAGACATTGAAGAGAGTGTGATGCAGGACACCAACATTTTCATTACTGAATCATGATTGATGCAATGACATTTTATATTTTTCACTCTTTATGAGTTTTGGCTGACTTGGTCTTTTTCATTTTTCCACCCATACCTTTTGAGCACAACTCGAACAGAACAGCAGAAGACAGAACAAGCATTAGAAGATGAAGGTAATCAAAGACACATTGAATACAACATGTGTACATAATAAATTGTCTGCATTAAACAGTAATTGGTGGGACACTAGTGTGCAATATTCTGTAAGATTCTGTTTGGTCATGTAGAGTTTTCTTTTCACCTACTGCTTGAGACCAAATCAGGTTCTACCAAATGGACAGCAGTATCTTTTTCATATCTAAAAGGTATAGACATTGAAGAGAGTGTGATGCAGGACACCAACATTTTCATTACTGAATCATGATTGATGCAATGACATTTTATATTTTTCACTCTTTATGAGTTTTGGCTGACTTGGTCTTTTTCATTTTTCCACCCATACCTTTTGAGCACAACTCGAACAGAACAGCAGAAGACAGAACAAGCATTAGAAGATGAAGGTAATCAAAGACACATTGAATACAACATGTGTACATAATAAATTGTCAGCAATAAACAGTAATTGGTGTGACACTAGTGTGCAATATTCTGTAAGATTCTGTTTGGTCATGTAGAGTTTTCTTTTCACCTACTGCTTGAGTCCACATCAGGTTCTTCCAAATGGACAGCAGAATCCTTTTCATATCTAAAAGGTAAAGACATTGAAGAGAGGTTGATACAGGACACCAACATTTTTATAACTGAATCATGATTGATGCAATGACATTTTATATTTTTCACTCTTTATGAGTTTTGGCTGACTTGGTCTTTTTCATTTTTCCACCCATACCTTTTGAGCACAACTCGAACGGAACAGCAGAGGACAGAACAAGCATTAGAAGATGAAGGTAATCAAAGACACATTGAATACAACATGTGTACATAATAAATTGTCCGCATTATACAGTAATTGGTGTGACACTAGTGTGCAATTTTCTGTAAGATTCTGTTTGGTCATGTAGAGTTTTCTTTTCACCTACTGCTTGAGTCCACATCAGGTTCTTCCAAATGGACAGCAGAATCTTTTTCATATCTAAAAGGTATAGACATTGAAGAGAGTGTGATGCAGGACACCAACATTTTCATTACTGAATCATGATTGATGCAATGACATTTTATATTTTTCACTCTTTATGAGTTTTGGCTGACTTGGTCTTTTTCATTTTTCCACCCATACCTTTTGAGCACAACTCGAACAGAACAGCAGAAGACAGAACAAGCATTAGAAGATGAAGGTAATCAAAGACACATTGAACACAACATGTGTACATAATAAATTGTCTGCATTAAACAATAATTGGTGTGACACTAGTGTGCAATATTCTGTAAGATTCTGTTTGGTCATGTAGAGTTTTCTTTTCACCTACTGCTTGAGACCAAATCAGGTTCTACCAAATGGACAGCAGAATCTTTTTCATATCTAAAAGGTATAGACATTGAAGAGAGTGTGATGCAGGACACCAACATTTTCATTACTGAATCATGATTGATGCAATGACATTTTATATTTTTCACTCTTTATGAGTTTTGGCTGACTTGGTCTTTTTCATTTTTCCACCCATACCTTTTGAGCACAACTCGAACAGAACAGCAGAAGACAGAACAAGCATTAGAAGATGAAGGTAATCAAAGACACATTGAACACAACATGTGTACATAATAAATTGTCTGCATTAAACAATAATTGGTGTGACACTAGTGTGCAATATTCTGTAAGATTCTGTTTGGTCATGTAGAGTTTTCTTTTCACCTACTGCTTGAGACCAAATCAGGTTCTACCAAATGGACAGCAGTATCTTTTTCATATCTAAAAGGTATAGACATTGAAGAGAGTGTGATGCAGGACACCAACATTTTCATTACTGAATCATGATTGATGCAATGACATTTTATATTTTTCACTCTTTATGAGTTTTGGATGACTTGGTCTTTTTCATTTTTCCACCCATACCTTTTGAGCACAACTCGAACAGAACAGCAGAAGACAGAACAAGCATTAGAAGATGAAGGTAATCAAAGACACATTGAACACAACATGTGTACATAATAAATTGTCTGCATTAAACAGTAATTGGTGTGACACTAGTGTGCAATATTCTGTAAGATTCTGTTTGGTCATGTAGAGTTTTCTTTTCACCTACTGCTTGAGACCAAATCAGGTTCTACCAAATGGACAGCAGTATCTTTTTCATATCTAAAAGGTATAGACATTGAAGAGAGTGTGATGCAGGACACCAACATTTTCATTACTGAATCATGATTGATGCAATGACATTTTATATTTTTCACTCTTTATGAGTTTTGGCTGACTTGGTCTTTTTCATTTTTCCACCCATACCTTTTGAGCACAACTCGAACAGAACAGCAGAAGACAGAACAAGCATTAGAAGATGAAGGTAATCAAAGACACATTGAATACAACATGTGTACATAATAAATTGTCTGCATTAAACAGTAATTGGTGGGACACTAGTGTGCAATATTCTGTAAGATTCTGTTTGGTCATGTAGAGTTTTCTTTTCACCTACTGCTTGAGACCAAATCAGGTTCTACCAAATGGACAGCAGTATCTTTTTCATATCTAAAAGGTATAGACATTGAAGAGAGTGTGATGCAGGACACCAACATTTTCATTACTGAATCATGATTGATGCAATGACATTTTATATTTTTCACTCTTTATGAGTTTTGGCTGACTTGGTCTTTTTCATTTTTCCACCCATACCTTTTGAGCACAACTCGAACAGAACAGCAGAAGACAGAACAAGCATTAGAAGATGAAGGTAATCAAAGACACATTGAATACAACATGTGTACATAATAAATTGTCAGCAATAAACAGTAATTGGTGTGACACTAGTGTGCAATATTCTGTAAGATTCTGTTTGGTCATGTAGAGTTTTCTTTTCACCTACTGCTTGAGTCCACATCAGGTTCTTCCAAATGGACAGCAGAATCCTTTTCATATCTAAAAGGTAAAGACATTGAAGAGAGGTTGATACAGGACACCAACATTTTTATAACTGAATCATGATTGATGCAATGACATTTTATATTTTTCACTCTTTATGAGTTTTGGCTGACTTGGTCTTTTTCATTTTTCCACCCATACCTTTTGAGCACAACTCGAACGGAACAGCAGAGGACAGAACAAGCATTAGAAGATGAAGGTAATCAAAGACACATTGAATACAACATGTGTACATAATAAATTGTCCGCATTATACAGTAATTGGTGTGACACTAGTGTGCAATTTTCTGTAAGATTCTGTTTGGTCATGTAGAGTTTTCTTTTCACCTACTGCTTGAGTCCACATCAGGTTCTTCCAAATGGACAGCAGAATCTTTTTCATATCTAAAAGGTATAGACATTGAAGAGAGTGTGATGCAGGACACCAACATTTTCATTACTGAATCATGATTGATGCAATGACATTTTATATTTTTCACTCTTTATGAGTTTTGGCTGACTTGGTCTTTTTCATTTTTCCACCCATACCTTTTGAGCACAACTCGAACAGAACAGCAGAAGACAGAACAAGCATTAGAAGATGAAGGTAATCAAAGACACATTGAACACAACATGTGTACATAATAAATTGTCTGCATTAAACAATAATTGGTGTGACACTAGTGTGCAATATTCTGTAAGATTCTGTTTGGTCATGTAGAGTTTTCTTTTCACCTACTGCTTGAGACCAAATCAGGTTCTACCAAATGGACAGCAGTATCTTTTTCATATCTAAAAGGTATAGACATTGAAGAGAGTGTGATGCAGGACACCAACATTTTCATTACTGAATCATGATTGATGCAATGACATTTTATATTTTTCACTCTTTATGAGTTTTGGATGACTTGGTCTTTTTCATTTTTCCACCCATACCTTTTGAGCACAACTCGAACAGAACAGCAGAAGACAGAACAAGCATTAGAAGATGAAGGTAATCAAAGACACATTGAACACAACATGTGTACATAATAAATTGTCTGCATTAAACAGTAATTGGTGTGACACTAGTGTGCAATATTCTGTAAGATTCTGTTTGGTCATGTAGAGTTTTCTTTTCACCTACTGCTTGAGACCAAATCAGGTTCTACCAAATGGACAGCAGTAGCTTTTCATATCTAAAAGGTATAGACATTGAAGAGAGTGTGATGCAGGACACCAACATTTTCATTACTGAATCATGATTGATGCAATGACATTTTATATTTTTCACTCTTTATGAGTTTTGGCTGACTTGGTCTTTTTCATTTTTCCACCCATACCTTTTGAGCACAACTCGAACAGAACAGCAGAAGACAGAACAAGCATTAGAAGATGAAGGTAATCAAAGACACATTGAATACAACATGTGTACATAATAAATTGTCAGCAATAAACAGTAATTGGTGTGACACAAGTGTGCAATATTCTGTAAGATTCTGTTTGGTCATGTAGAGTTTTCTTTTCACCTACTGCTTGAGTCCACATCAGGTTCTTCCAAATGGACAGCAGAATCCTTTTCATATCTAAAAGGTAAAGACATTGAAGAGAGGTTGATACAGGACACCAACATTTTTTTTACTGAATCATGATTGATGCAATGACATTTTATATTTTTCACTCTTTATGAGTTTTGGATGACTTGGTCTTTTTCATTTTTCCACCCATACCTTTTGAGCACAACTCGAACAGAACAGCAGAAGACAGAACAAGCATTAGAAGATGAAGGTAATCAAAGACACATTGAACACAACATGTGTACATAATAAATTGTCTGCATTAAACAGTAATTGGTGTGACACTAGTGTGCAATATTCTGTAAGATTCTGTTTGGTCATGTAGAGTTTTCTTTTCACCTACTGCTTGAGACCAAATCAGGTTCTTCCAAATGGACAGCAGTATCTTTTTCATATCTAAAAGGTATAGACATTGAAGAGAGTGTGATGCAGGACACCAACATTTTCATTACTGAATCATGATTGATGCAATGACATTTTATATTTTTCACTCTTTATGAGTTTTGGCTGACTTGGTCTTTTTCATTTTTCCACCCATACCTTTTGAGCACAACTCGAACAGAACAGCAGAAGACAGAACAAGCATTAGAAGATGAAGGTAATCAAAGACACATTGAATACAACATGTGTACATAATAAATTGTCAGCAATAAACAGTAATTGGTGTGACACTAGTGTGCAATATTCTGTAAGATTCTGTTTGGTCATGTAGAGTTTTCTTTTCACCTACTGCTTGAGTCCACATCAGGTTCTTCCAAATGGACAGCAGAATCCTTTTCATATCTAAAAGGTAAAGACATTGAAGAGAGGTTGATACAGGACACCAACATTTTCATTACTGAATCATGATTGATGCAATGACATTTTATATTTTTCACTCTTTATGAGTTTTGGCTGACTTGGTCTTTTTCATTTTTCCACCCATACCTTTTGAGCACAACTCGAACAGAACAGCAGAAGACAGAACAAGCATTAGAAGATGAAGGTAATCAAAGACACATTGAACACAACATGTGTACATAATAAATTGTCTGCATTAAACAGTAATTGGTGTGACACTAGTGTGCAATATTCTGTAAGATTCTGTTTGGTCATGTAGAGTTTTCTTTTCACCTACTGCTTGAGACCAAATCAGGTTCTACCAAATGGACAGCAGTATCTTTTTCATATCTAAAAGGTATAGACATTGAAGAGAGTGTGATGCAGGACACCAACATTTTCATTACTGAATCATGATTGATGCAATGACATTTTATATTTTTCACTCTTTATGAGTTTTGGCTGACTTGGTCTTTTTCATTTTTCCACCCATACCTTTTGAGCACAACTCGAACAGAACAGCAGAAGACAGAACAAGCATTAGAAGATGAAGGTAATCAAAGACACATTGAATACAACATGTGTACATAATAAATTGTCTGCATTAAACAGTAATTGGTGGGACACTAGTGTGCAATATTCTGTAAGATTCTGTTTGGTCATGTAGAGTTTTCTTTTCACCTACTGCTTGAGACCAAATCAGGTTCTACCAAATGGACAGCAGTATCTTTTTCATATCTAAAAGGTATAGACATTGAAGAGAGTGTGATGCAGGACACCAACATTTTCATTACTGAATCATGATTGATGCAATGACATTTTATATTTTTCACTCTTTATGAGTTTTGGCTGACTTGGTCTTTTTCATTTTTCCACCCATACCTTTTGAGCACAACTCGAACAGAACAGCAGAAGACAGAACAAGCATTAGAAGATGAAGGTAATCAAAGACACATTGAATACAACATGTGTACATAATAAATTGTCAGCAATAAACAGTAATTGGTGTGACACTAGTGTGCAATATTCTGTAAGATTCTGTTTGGTCATGTAGAGTTTTCTTTTCACCTACTGCTTGAGTCCACATCAGGTTCTTCCAAATGGACAGCAGAATCCTTTTCATATCTAAAAGGTAAAGACATTGAAGAGAGGTTGATACAGGACACCAACATTTTTATAACTGAATCATGATTGATGCAATGACATTTTATATTTTTCACTCTTTATGAGTTTTGGCTGACTTGGTCTTTTTCATTTTTCCACCCATACCTTTTGAGCACAACTCGAACGGAACAGCAGAGGACAGAACAAGCATTAGAAGATGAAGGTAATCAAAGACACATTGAATACAACATGTGTACATAATAAATTGTCCGCATTATACAGTAATTGGTGTGACACTAGTGTGCAATTTTCTGTAAGATTCTGTTTGGTCATGTAGAGTTTTCTTTTCACCTACTGCTCGAGTCCACATCAGGTTCTTCCAAATGGACAGCAGAATCTTTTTCATATCTAAAAGGTATAGACATTGAAGAGAGTGTGATGCAGGACACCAACATTTTCATTACTGAATCATGATTGATGCAATGACATTTTATATTTTTCACTCTTTATGAGTTTTGGCTGACTTGGTCTTTTTCATTTTTCCACCCATACCTTTTGAGCACAACTCGAACAGAACAGCAGAAGACAGAACAAGCATTAGAAGATGAAGGTAATCAAAGACACATTGAACACAACATGTGTACATAATAAATTGTCTGCATTAAACAATAATTGGTGTGACACTAGTGTGCAATATTCTGTAAGATTCTGTTTGGTCATGTAGAGTTTTCTTTTCACCTACTGCTTGAGACCAAATCAGGTTCTACCAAATGGACAGCAGTATCTTTTTCATATCTAAAAGGTATAGACATTGAAGAGAGTGTGATGCAGGACACCAACATTTTCATTACTGAATCATGATTGATGCAATGACATTTTATATTTTTCACTCTTTATGAGTTTTGGCTGACTTGGTCTTTTTCATTTTTCCACCCATACCTTTTGAGCACAACTCGAACAGAACAGCAGAAGACAGAACAAGCATTAGAAGATGAAGGTAATCAAAGACACATTGAATACAACATGTGTACATAATAAATTGTCTGCATTAAACAGTAATTGGTGTGACACTAGTGTGCAATATTCTGTAAGATTCTGTTTGGTCATGTAGAGTTTTCTTTTCACCTACTGCTTGAGACCAAATCAGGTTCTACCAAATGGACAGCAGTATCTTTTTCATATCTAAAAGGTATAGACATTGAAGAGAGTGTGATGCAGGACACCAACATTTTCATTACTGAATCATGATTGATGCAATGACATTTTATATTTTTCACTCTTTATGAGTTTTGGCTGACTTGGTCTTTTTCATTTTTCCACCCATACCTTTTGAGCACAACTCGAACAGAACAGCAGAAGACAGAACAAGCATTAGAAGATGAAGGTAATCAAAGACACATTGAATACAACATGTGTACATAATAAATTGTCAGCAATAAACAGTAATTGGTGTGACACTAGTGTGCAATATTCTGTAAGATTCTGTTTGGTCATGTAGAGTTTTCTTTTCACCTACTGCTTGAGTCCACATCAGGTTCTTCCAAATGGACAGCAGAATCCTTTTCATATCTAAAAGGTATAGACATTGAAGAGAGTGTGATGCAGGACACCAACATTTTCATTACTGAATCATGATTGATGCAATGACATTTTATATTTTTCACTCTTTATGAGTTTTGGATGACTTGGTCTTTTTCATTTTTCCACCCATACCTTTTGAGCACAACTCGAACAGAACAGCAGAAGACAGAACAAGCATTAGAAGATGAAGGTAATCAAAGACACATTGAACACAACATGTGTACATAATAAATTGTCTGCATTAAACAGTAATTGGTGTGACACTAGTGTGCAATATTCTGTAAGATTCTGTTTGGTCATGTAGAGTTTTCTTTTCACCTACTGCTTGAGACCAAATCAGGTTCTACCAAATGGACAGCAGTATCTTTTTCATATCTAAAAGGTATAGACATTGAAGAGAGTGTGATGCAGGACACCAACATTTTCATTACTGAATCATGATTGATGCAATGACATTTTATATTTTTCACTCTTTATGAGTTTTGGCTGACTTGGTCTTTTTCATTTTTCCACCCATACCTTTTGAGCACAACTCGAACAGAACAGCAGAAGACAGAACAAGCATTAGAAGATGAAGGTAATCAAAGACACATTGAATACAACATGTGTACATAATAAATTGTCAGCAATAAACAGTAATTGGTGTGACACTAGTGTGCAATATTCTGTAAGATTCTGTTTGGTCATGTAGAGTTTTCTTTTCACCTACTGCTTGAGTCCACATCAGGTTCTTCCAAATGGACAGCAGAATCCTTTTCATATCTAAAAGGTAAAGACATTGAAGAGAGGTTGATACAGGACACCAACATTTTCATTACTGAATCATGATTGATGCAATGACATTTTATATTTTTCACTCTTTATGAGTTTTGGCTGACTTGGTCTTTTTCATTTTTCCACCCATACCTTTTGAGCACAACTCGAACAGAACAGCAGAAGACAGAACAAGCATTAGAAGATGAAGGTAATCAAAGACACATTGAACACAACATGTGTACATAATAAATTGTCTGCATTAAACAATAATTGGTGTGACACTAGTGTGCAATATTCTGTAAGATTCTGTTTGGTCATGTAGAGTTTTCTTTTCACCTACTGCTTGAGACCAAATCAGGTTCTACCAAATGGACAGCAGTATCTTTTTCATATCTAAAAGGTATAGACATTGAAGAGAGTGTGATGCAGGACACCAACATTTTCATTACTGAATCATGATTGATGCAATGACATTTTATATTTTTCACTCTTTATGAGTTTTGGCTGACTTGGTCTTTTTCATTTTTCCACCCATACCTTTTGAGCACAACTCGAACAGAACAGCAGAAGACAGAACAAGCATTAGAAGATGAAGGTAATCAAAGACACATTGAATACAACATGTGTACATAATAAATTGTCTGCATTAAACAGTAATTGGTGTGACACTAGTGTGCAATATTCTGTAAGATTCTGTTTGGTCATGTAGAGTTTTCTTTTCACCTACTGCTTGAGACCAAATCAGGTTCTACCAAATGGACAGCAGTATCTTTTTCATATCTAAAAGGTATAGACATTGAAGAGAGTGTGATGCAGGACACCAACATTTTCATTACTGAATCATGATTGATGCAATGACATTTTATATTTTTCACTCTTTATGAGTTTTGGCTGACTTGGTCTTTTTCATTTTTCCACCCATACCTTTTGAGCACAACTCGAACAGAACAGCAGAAGACAGAACAAGCATTAGAAGATGAAGGTAATCAAAGACACATTGAATACAACATGTGTACATAATAAATTGTCAGCAATAAACAGTAATTGGTGTGACACTAGTGTGCAATATTCTGTAAGATTCTGTTTGGTCATGTAGAGTTTTCTTTTCACCTACTGCTTGAGTCCACATCAGGTTCTTCCAAATGGACAGCAGAATCCTTTTCATATCTAAAAGGTATAGACATTGAAGAGAGTGTGATGCAGGACACCAACATTTTCATTACTGAATCATGATTGATGCAATGACATTTTATATTTTTCACTCTTTATGAGTTTTGGATGACTTGGTCTTTTTCATTTTTCCACCCATACCTTTTGAGCACAACTCGAACAGAACAGCAGAAGACAGAACAAGCATTAGAAGATGAAGGTAATCAAAGACACATTGAACACAACATGTGTACATAATAAATTGTCTGCATTAAACAGTAATTGGTGTGACACTAGTGTGCAATATTCTGTAAGATTCTGTTTGGTCATGTAGAGTTTTCTTTTCACCTACTGCTTGAGACCAAATCAGGTTCTACCAAATGGACAGCAGTATCTTTTTCATATCTAAAAGGTATAGACATTGAAGAGAGTGTGATGCAGGACACCAACATTTTCATTACTGAATCATGATTGATGCAATGACATTTTATATTTTTCACTCTTTATGAGTTTTGGCTGACTTGGTCTTTTTCATTTTTCCACCCATACCTTTTGAGCACAACTCGAACAGAACAGCAGAAGACAGAACAAGCATTAGAAGATGAAGGTAATCAAAGACACATTGAATACAACATGTGTACATAATAAATTGTCAGCAATAAACAGTAATTGGTGTGACACTAGTGTGCAATATTCTGTAAGATTCTGTTTGGTCATGTAGAGTTTTCTTTTCACCTACTGCTTGAGTCCACATCAGGTTCTTCCAAATGGACAGCAGAATCCTTTTCATATCTAAAAGGTAAAGACATTGAAGAGAGGTTGATACAGGACACCAACATTTTCATTACTGAATCATGATTGATGCAATGACATTTTATATTTTTCACTCTTTATGAGTTTTGGCTGACTTGGTCTTTTTCATTTTTCCACCCATACCTTTTGAGCACAACTCGAACAGAACAGCAGAAGACAGAACAAGCATTAGAAGATGAAGGTAATCAAAGACACATTGAACACAACATGTGTACATAATAAATTGTCTGCATTAAACAGTAATTGGTGTGACACTAGTGTGCAATATTCTGTAAGATTCTGTTTGGTCATGTAGAGTTTTCTTTTCACCTACTGCTTGAGTCCACATCAGGTTCTTCCAAATGGACAGCAGAATCCTTTTCATATCTAAAAGGTAAAGACATTGAAGAGAGTGTGATACAGGACACCAACATTTTTTTTACTGAATCATGATTGATGCAATGACATTTTATATTTTTCACTCTTTATGAGTTTTGGATGACTTGGTCTTTTTCATTTTTCCACCCATACCTTTTGAGCACAACTCGAACAGAACAGCAGAAGACAGAACAAGCATTGGAAGATGAAGGTAATCAAAGACACATTGAACACAACATGTGTACATAATAAATTGTCTGCATTAAACAGTAATTGGTGTGACACTAGTGTGCAATATTCTGTAAGATTCTGTTTGGTCATGTAGTTTTCTTTTCACCTACTGCTTGAGACCAAATCAGGTTCTACCAAATGGACAGCAGTATCTTTTTCATATCTAAAAGGTATAGACATTGAAGAGAGTGTGATGCAGGACACCAACATTTTCATTACTGAATCATGATTGATGCAATGACATTTTATATTTTTCACTCTTTATGAGTTTTGGCTGACTTGGTCTTTTTCATTTTTCCACCCATACCTTTTGAGCACAACTCGAACAGAACAGCAGAAGACAGAACAAGCATTAGAAGATGAAGGTAATCAAAGACACATTGAATACAACATGTGTACATAATAAATTGTCAGCAATAAACAGTAATTGGTGTGACACTAGTGTGCAATATTCTGTAAGATTCTGTTTGGTCATGTAGAGTTTTCTTTTCACCTACTGCTTGAGTCCACATCAGGTTCTTCCAAATGGACAGCAGAATCCTTTTCATATCTAAAAGGTAAAGACATTGAAGAGAGGTTGATACAGGACACCAACATTTTCATTACTGAATCATGATTGATGCAATGACATTTTATATTTTTCACTCTTTATGAGTTTTGGCTGACTTGGTCTTTTTCATTTTTCCACCCATACCTTTTGAGCACAACTCGAACGGAACAGCAGAGGACAGAACAAGCATTAGAAGATGAAGGTAATCAAAGACACATTGAATACAACATGTGTACATAATAAATTGTCCGCATTATACAGTAATTGGTGTGACACTAGTGTGCAATTTTCTGTAAGATTCTGTTTGGTCATGTAGAGTTTTCTTTTCACCTACTGCTTGAGTCCACATCAGGTTCTTCCAAATGGACAGCAGAATCTTTTTCATATCTAAAAGGTATAGACATTGAAGAGAGTGTGATGCAGGACACCAACATTTTCATTACTGAATCATGATTGATGCAATGACATTTTATATTTTTCACTCTTTATGAGTTTTGGATGACTTGGTCTTTTTCATTTTTCCACCCATACCTTTTGAGCACAACTCGAACAGAACAGCAGAAGACAGAACAAGCATTAGAAGATGAAGGTAATCAAAGACACATTGAACACAACATGTGTACATAATAAATTGTCTGCATTAAACAATAATTGGTGTGACACTAGTGTGCAATATTCTGTAAGATTCTGTTTGGTCATGTAGAGTTTTCTTTTCACCTACTGCTTGAGACCAAATCAGGTTCTACCAAATGGACAGCAGTATCTTTTTCATATCTAAAAGGTATAGACATTGAAGAGAGTGTGATGCAGGACACCAACATTTTCATTACTGAATCATGATTGATGCAATGACATTTTATATTTTTCACTCTTTATGAGTTTTGGCTGACTTGGTCTTTTTCATTTTTCCACCCATACCTTTTGAGCACAACTCGAACAGAACAGCAGAAGACAGAACAAGCATTAGAAGATGAAGGTAATCAAAGACACATTGAATACAACATGTGTACATAATAAATTGTCTGCATTAAACAGTAATTGGTGTGACACTAGTGTGCAATATTCTGTAAGATTCTGTTTGGTCATGTAGAGTTTTCTTTTCACCTACTGCTTGAGACCAAATCAGGTTCTACCAAATGGACAGCAGTATCTTTTTCATATCTAAAAGGTATAGACATTGAAGAGAGTGTGATGCAGGACACCAACATTTTCATTACTGAATCATGATTGATGCAATGACATTTTATATTTTTCACTCTTTATGAGTTTTGGCTGACTTGGTCTTTTTCATTTTTCCACCCATACCTTTTGAGCACAACTCGAACAGAACAGCAGAAGACAGAACAAGCATTAGAAGATGAAGGTAATCAAAGACACATTGAATACAACATGTGTACATAATAAATTGTCAGCAATAAACAGTAATTGGTGTGACACTAGTGTGCAATATTCTGTAAGATTCTGTTTGGTCATGTAGAGTTTTCTTTTCACCTACTGCTTGAGTCCACATCAGGTTCTTCCAAATGGACAGCAGAATCCTTTTCATATCTAAAAGGTATAGACATTGAAGAGAGTGTGATGCAGGACACCAACATTTTCATTACTGAATCATGATTGATGCAATGACATTTTATATTTTTCACTCTTTATGAGTTTTGGATGACTTGGTCTTTTTCATTTTTCCACCCATACCTTTTGAGCACAACTCGAACAGAACAGCAGAAGACAGAACAAGCATTAGAAGATGAAGGTAATCAAAGACACATTGAACACAACATGTGTACATAATAAATTGTCTGCATTAAACAGTAATTGGTGTGACACTAGTGTGCAATATTCTGTAAGATTCTGTTTGGTCATGTAGAGTTTTCTTTTCACCTACTGCTTGAGACCAAATCAGGTTCTACCAAATGGACAGCAGTATCTTTTTCATATCTAAAAGGTGTAGACATTGAAGAGAGTGTGATGCAGGACACCAACATTTTCATTACTGAATCATGATTGATGCAATGACATTTTATATTTTTCACTCTTTATGAGTTTTGGCTGACTTGGTCTTTTTCATTTTTCCACCCATACCTTTTGAGCACAACTCGAACAGAACAGCAGAAGACAGAACAAGCATTAGAAGATGAAGGTAATCAAAGACACATTGAATACAACATGTGTACATAATAAATTGTCAGCAATAAACAGTAATTGGTGTGACACTAGTGTGCAATATTCTGTAAGATTCTGTTTGGTCATGTAGAGTTTTCTTTTCACCTACTGCTTGAGTCCACATCAGGTTCTTCCAAATGGACAGCAGAATCCTTTTCATATCTAAAAGGTAAAGACATTGAAGAGAGGTTGATACAGGACACCAACATTTTCATTACTGAATCATGATTGATGCAATGACATTTTATATTTTTCACTCTTTATGAGTTTTGGCTGACTTGGTCTTTTTCATTTTTCCACCCATACCTTTTGAGCACAACTCGAACAGAACAGCAGAAGACAGAACAAGCATTAGAAGATGAAGGTAATCAAAGACACATTGAATACAACATGTGTACATAATAAATTGTCTGCATTAAACAGTAATTGGTGTGACACTAGTGTGCAATATTCTGTAAGATTCTGTTTGGTCATGTAGAGTTTTCTTTTCACCTACTGCTTGAGACCAAATCAGGTTCTACCAAATGGACAGCAGTATCTTTTTCATATCTAAAAGGTATAGACATTGAAGAGAGTGTGATGCAGGACACCAACATTTTCATTACTGAATCATGATTGATGCAATGACATTTTATATTTTTCACTCTTCATGAGTTTTGGCTGACTTGGTCTTTTTCATTTTTCTACCCATACCTTTTGAGCACAACTCGAACAGAACAGCAGAAGACAGAACAAGCATTAGAAGATGAAGGTAATCAAAGACACATTGAATACAACATGTGTACATAATAAATTGTCAGCAATAAACAGTAATTGGTGTGACACTAGTGTGCAATATACTGTAAGATTCTGTTTGGTCATGTAGAGTTTTCTTTTCACCTACTGCTTGAGTCCACATCAGGTTCTTCCAAATGGACAGCAGAATCCTTTTCATATCTAAAAGGTAAAGACATTGAAGAGAGGTTGATACAGGACACCAACATTTTTATTACTGAATCATGATTGATGCAATGACATTTTATATTTTTCACTCTTTATGAGTTTTGGCTGACTTGGTCTTTTTCATTTTTCCACCCATACCTTTTGAGCACAACTCGAACGGAACAGCAGAGGACAGAACAAGCATTAGAAGATGAAGGTAATCAAAGACACATTGAATACAACATGTGTACATAATAAATTGTCCGCATTATACAGTAATTGGTGTGACACTAGTGTGCAATTTTCTGTAAGATTCTGTTTGGTCATGTAGAGTTTTCTTTTCACCTACTGCTTGAGTCCACATCAGGTTCTTCCAAATGGACAGCAGAATCTTTTTCATATCTAAAAGGTATAGACATTGAAGAGAGTGTGATGCAGGACACCAACATTTTCATTACTGAATCATGATTGATGCAATGACATTTTATATTTTTCACTCTTTATGAGTTTTGGCTGACTTGGTCTTTTTCATTTTTCCACCCATACCTTTTGAGCACAACTCGAACAGAACAGCAGAAGACAGAACAAGCATTAGAAGATGAAGGTAATCAAAGACACATTGAATACAACATGTGTACATAATAAATTGTCTGCATTAAACAGTAATTGGTGTGACACTAGTGTGCAATATTCTGTAAGATTCTGTTTGGTCATGTAGAGTTTTCTTTTCACCTACTGCTTGAGTCCACATCAGGTTCTTCCAAATGGACAGCAGAATCCTTTTCATATCTAAAAGGTAAAGACATTGAAGAGAGGTTGATACAGGACACCAACATTTTCATTACTGAATCATGATTGATGCAATGACATTTTATATTTTTCACTCTTTATGAGTTTTGGCTGACTTGGTCTTTTTCATTTTTCCACCCATACCTTTTGAGCACAACTCGAACAGAACAGCAGAAGACAGAACAAGCATTAGAAGATGAAGGTAATCAAAGACACATTGAATACAACATGTGTACATAATAAATTGTCTGCATTAAACAGTAATTGGTGTGACACTAGTGTGCAATATTCTGTAAGATTCTGTTTGGTCATGTAGAGTTTTCTTTTCACCTACTGCTTGAGTCCACATCAGGTTGTTCCAAATGGACAGCAGAATCCTTTTCATATCTAAAAGGTAAAGACATCGAAGAGAGGTTGATACAGGACACCAACATTTTCATTACTGAATCACGATTTATGCAATGACATTTTATATTTTTCACTCTTTATGAGTTTTGGCTGACTTGGTCTTTTTCATTTTTCTACCCATACCTTTTGAGCACAACTCGAACAGAACAGCAGAAGACAGAACAAGCATTAGAAGATGAAGGTAATCAAAGACACATTGAATACAACATGTGTACATAATAAATTTTCAGCAATAAACAGTAATTGGTGTGACACTAGTGTGCAATATACTGTAAGATTCTGTTTGGTCATGTAGAGTTTTCTTTTCACCTACTGCTTGAGTCCACATCAGGTTCTTCCAAATGGACAGCAGAATCCTTTTCATATCTAAAAGGTAAAGACATTGAAGAGAGGTTGATACAGGACACCAACATTTTTATTACTGAATCATGATTGATGCAATGACATTTTATATTTTTCACTCTTTATGAGTTTTGGCTGACTTGGTCTTTTTCATTTTTCCACCCATACCTTTTGAGCACAACTCGAACGGAACAGCAGAGGACAGAACAAGCATTAGAAGATGAAGGTAATCAAAGACACATTGAATACAACATGTGTACATAATAAATTGTCCGCATTAAACAGTAATTGGTGTGACACTAGTGTGCAATATTCTGTAAGATTCTGTTTGGTCATGTAGAGTTTTCTTTTCACCTACTGCTTGAGTCCACATCAGGTTCTTCCAAATGGACAGCAGAATCTTTTTCATATCTAAAAGGTAAAGACATTGAAGAGAGTGTGATACAGGACACCAACATTTTCATTACTGAATCATGATTGATGCAATGACATTTTATATTTTTCACTCTTTATGAGTTTTGCATGACTTGGTCTTTTTCATTTTTCCACCCATACCTTTTGAGCACAACTCGAACGGAACAGCAGAGGACAGAACAAGCATTAGAAGATGAAGGTAATCAAAGACACATTGAATACAACATGTGTACATAATAAATTGTCTGCATTAAACAGTAATTGGTGTGACACTAGTGTGCAATATTCTGTAAGATTCTGTTTGGTCATGTAGAGTTTTCTTTTCACCTACTGCTTGAGTCCACATCAGGTTCTTCCAAATGGACAGCAGAATCTTTTTCATATCTAAAAGGTAAAGACATTGAAGAGAATTCGATACATTACACCAACATTTTCATTACTGAATCATAATTGATGCAATGACATTTTATATTTTTCACTCTTTATGAGTTTTGGCTGACTTGGTCTTTTTCGTTTTTCCACCCATACCTTTTGAGCACAACTCGAACAGAACAGCAGAAGACAGAACAAGCATTAGAAGATGAAGGTAATCAAAGACACATTGAATACAACATGTGTACATAATAAATTGTCTGCATTAAACAGTAATTGGTGTGACACTAGTGTGCAATATTCTGTAAGATTCTGTTTGGTCATGTAGAGTTTTCTTTTCACCTACTGCTTGAGTCCACATCAGGTTCTTCCAAATGGACAGCAGAATCTTTTTCATATCTAAAAGGTATAGACATTGAAGAGAATTCGATACAGGACACCAACATTTTTATTACTGAATCATGATTGATGCAATGACATTTTATATTTTTCACTCTTTATGAGTTTTGGCTGACTTGGTCTTTTTCATTTTTCCACCCATACCTTTTGAGCACAACTCGAACAGAACAGCAGAAGACAGAACAAGCATTAGAAGATGAAGGTAATCAAAGACACATTGAATACAACATGTGTACATAATAAATTGTCTGCATTAAACATTAATTGGTGTGACACTAGTGTGCAATATTCTGTAAGATTCTGTTTGGTCATGTAGAGTTTTCTTTTCACCTACTGCTTGAGTCCACATCAGGTTGTTCCAAATGGACAGCAGAATCCTTTTCATATCTAAAAGGTAAAGACATTGAAGAGAATTCGATACAGGACACCAACATTTTTATTACTGAATCATGATTGATGCAATGACATTTTATATTTTTCACTCTTTATGAGTTTTGGCTGACTTGGTCTTTTTCATTTTTCCACCCATACCTTTTGAGCACAACTCGAACGGAACAGCAGAGGACAGAACAAGCATTAGAAGATGAAGGTAATCAAAGACACCTTGAATACAACATGTGTACATAATAAATTGTCTGCATTAAACAGTAATTGGTGTGACACTAGTGTGCAATATTCTGTAAGATTCTGTTTGGTCATGTAGAGTTTTCTTTTCACCTACTGCTTGAGTCCACATCAGGTTCTTCCAAATGGACAGCAGAATCTTTTTCATATCTAAAAGGTAAAGACATTGAAGAGAATTCGATACAGGACACCAACATTTTCATTACTGAATCATAATTGATGCAATGACATTTTATATTTTTCACTCTTTATGAGTTTTGGCTGACTTGGTCTTTTTCGTTTTTCCACCCATACCTTTTGAGCACAACTCGAACAGAACAGCAGAAGACAGAACAAGCATTAGAAGATGAAGGTAATCAAAGACACATTGAATACAACATGTGTACATAATAAATTGTCCGCATTAAACAGTAATTGGTGTGACACTAGTGTGCAATATTCTGTAAGATTCTGTTTGGTCATGTAGAGTTTTCTTTTCACCTACTGCTTGAGTCCACATCAGGTTCTTCCAAATGGACAGCAGAATCTTTTTCATATCTAAAAGGTAAAGACATTGAAGAGAATTCGATGCAGGACACCAACATTTTCATTACTGAATCATAATTGATGCAATGACATTTTATATTTTTCACTCTTTATGAGTTTTGGCTGACTTGGTCTTTTTCGTTTTTCCACCCATACCTTTTGAGCACAACTCGAACAGAACAGCAGAAGACAGAACAAGCATTAGAAGATGAAGGTAATCAAAGACACATTGAATACAACATGTGTACATAATAAATTGTCCGCATTAAACAGTAATTGGTGTGACACTAGTGTGCAATATTCTGTAAGATTCTGTTTGGTCATGTAGAGTTTTTTTTTCACCTACTGCTTGAGTCCACATCAGGTTCTTCCAAATGGACAGCAGAATCTTTTTCATATCTAAAAGGTAAAGACATTGAAGAGAGTGTGATACAGGACACCAACATTTTCATTACTGAATCATGATTGATGCAATGACATTTTATATTTTTCACTCTTTATGAGTTTTGCATGACTTGGTCTTTTTCATTTTTCCACCCATACCTTTTGAGCACAACTCGAACGGAACAGCAGAGGACAGAACAAGCATTAGAAGATGAAGGTAATCAAAGACACATTGAATACAACATGTGTACATAATAAATTGTCTGCATTAAACAGTAATTGGTGTGACACTAGTGTGCAATATTCTGTAAGATTCTGTTTGGTCATGTAGAGTTTTCTTTTCACCTACTGCTTGAGTCCACATCAGGTTCTTCCAAATGGACAGCAGAATCTTTTTCATATCTAAAAGGTAAAGACATTGAAGAGAATTCGATACATTACACCAACATTTTCATTACTGAATCATAATTGATGCAATGACATTTTATATTTTTCACTCTTTATGAGTTTTGGCTGACTTGGTCTTTTTCGTTTTTCCACCCATACCTTTTGAGCACAACTCGAACAGAACAGCAGAAGACAGAACAAGCATTAGAAGATGAAGGTAATCAAAGACACATTGAATACAACATGTGTACATAATAAATTGTCTGCATTAAACAGTAATTGGTGTGACACTAGTGTGCAATATTCTGTAAGATTCTGTTTGGTCATGTAGAGTTTTCTTTTCACCTACTGCTTGAGTCCACATCAGGTTCTTCCAAATGGACAGCAGAATCTTTTTCATATCTAAAAGGTATAGACATTGAATAGAGTGTGATGCAGGACACCAACATTGTCATTACTGAATCATGATTTATGCAATGACATTTTATATTTTTCACTCTTTATGAGTTTTGGCTGACTTGGTCTTTTTCGTTTTTCCACCCATACCTTTTGAGCACAACTCGAACGGAACAGCAGAGGACAGAACAAGCATTAGAGGATGAAGGTAATCAAAGAGACATTGAATACAACATGTGTACATAATAAATTGTCTGCATTAAACAGTAATTGGTGTGACACTAGTGTGCAATATTCTGTAAGATTCTGTTTGGTCATGTAGAGTTTTCTTTTCACCTACTGCTTGAGTCCACATCAGGTTGTTCCAAATGGACAGCAGAATCCTTTTCATATCTAAAAGGTAAAGACATTGAAGAGAATTCGATACAGGACACCAACATTTTTATTACTGAATCATGATTGATGCAATGACATTTTATATTTTTCACTCTTTATGAGTTTTGGCTGACTTGGTCTTTTTCATTTTTCCACCCATACCTTTTGAGCACAACTCGAACGGAACAGCAGAGGACAGAACAAGCATTAGAAGATGAAGGTAATCAAAGACACATTGAATACAACATGTGTACATAATAAATTGTCTGCATTAAACAGTAATTGGTGTGACACTAGTGTGCAATATTCTGTAAGATTCTGTTTGGTCATGTAGAGTTTTCTTTTCACCTACTGCTTGAGTCCACATCAGGTTCTTCCAAATGGACAGCAGAATCTTTTTCATATCTAAAAGGTATAGACATTGAATAGAGTGTGATGCAGGACACCAACATTTTCATTACTGAATCATGATTTATGCAATGACATTTTATATTTTTCACTCTTTATGAGTTTTGGCTGACTTGGTCTTTTTCGTTTTTCCACCCATACCTTTTGAGCACAACTCGAACGGAACAGCAGAGGACAGAACAAGCATTAGAGGATGAAGGTAATCAAAGAGACATTGAATACAACATGTGTACATAATAAATTGTCTGCATTAAACAGTAATTGGTGTGACACTAGTGTGCAATATTCTGTAAGATTCTGTTTGGTCATGTAGAGTTTTCTTTTCACCTACTGCTTGAGTCCACATCAGGTTGTTCCAAATGGACAGCAGAATCCTTTTCATATCTAAAAGGTAAAGACATTGAAGAGAATTCGATACAGGACACCAACATTTTTATTACTGAATCATGATTGATGCAATGACATTTTATATTTTTCACTCTTTATGAGTTTTGGCTGACTTGGTCTTTTTCATTTTTCCACCCATACCTTTTGAGCACAACTCGAACGGAACAGCAGAGGACAGAACAAGCATTAGAAGATGAAGGTAATCAAAGATACATTGAATACAACATGTGTACATAATAAATTGTCCGCATTAAACAGTAATTGGTGTGACACTAGTGTGCAATATTCTGTAAGATTCTGTTTGGTCATGTAGAGTTTTCTTTTCACCTACTGCTTGAGTCCACATCAGGTTCTTCCAAATGGACAGCAGAATCTTTTTCATATCTAAAAGGTAAAGACATTGAAGAGAGTGTGATACAGGACACCAACATTTTCATTACTGAATCATGATTGATGCAATGACATTTTATATTTTTCACTCTTTATGAGTTTTGCATGACTTGGTCTTTTTCATTTTTCCACCCATACCTTTTGAGCACAACTCGAACGGAACAGCAGAGGACAGAACAAGCATTAGAAGATGAAGGTAATCAAAGACACATTGAATACAACATGTGTACATAATAAATTGTCTGCATTAAACAGTAATTGGTGTGACACTAGTGTGCAATATTCTGTAAGATTCTGTTTGGTCATGTAGAGTTTTCTTTTCACCTACTGCTTGAGTCCACATCAGGTTCTTCCAAATGGACAGCAGAATCTTTTTCATATCTAAAAGGTAAAGACATTGAAGAGAATTCGATACATTACACCAACATTTTCATTACTGAATCATAATTGATGCAATGACATTTTATATTTTTCACTCTTTATGAGTTTTGGCTGACTTGGTCTTTTTCGTTTTTCCACCCATACCTTTTGAGCACAACTCGAACAGAACAGCAGAAGACAGAACAAGCATTAGAAGATGAAGGTAATCAAAGACACATTGAATACAACATGTGTACATAATAAATTGTCTGCATTAAACAGTAATTGGTGTGACACTAGTGTGCAATATTCTGTAAGATTCTGTTTGGTCATGTAGAGTTTTCTTTTCACCTACTGCTTGAGTCCACATCAGGTTCTTCCAAATGGACAGCAGAATCTTTTTCATATCTAAAAGGTATAGACATTGAAGAGAATTCGATACAGGACACCAACATTTTTATTACTGAATCATGATTGATGCAATGACATTTTATATTTTTCACTCTTTATGAGTTTTGGCTGACTTGGTCTTTTTCATTTTTCCACCCATACCTTTTGAGCACAACTCGAACAGAACAGCAGAAGACAGAACAAGCATTAGAAGATGAAGGTAATCAAAGACACATTGAATACAACATGTGTACATAATAAATTGTCAGCAATAAACAGTAATTGGTGTGACACTAGTGTGCAATATTCTGTAAGATTCTGTTTGGTCATGTAGAGTTTTCTTTTCACCTACTGCTTGAGTCCACATCAGGTTCTTCCAAATGGACAGCAGAATCTTTTTCATATCTAAAAGGTATAGACATTGAATAGAGTGTGATGCAGGACACCAACATTTTTATTACTGAATCATGATTGATGCAATGACATTTTATATTTTTCACTCTTTATGAGTTTTGGCTGACTTGGTCTTTTTCATTTTTCCACCCATACCTTTTGAGCACAACTCGAACGGAACAGCAGAGGACAGAACAAGCATTAGAAGATGAAGGTAATCAAAGACACATTGAATACAACATGTGTACATAATAAATTGTCCGCATTATACAGTAATTGGTGTGACACTAGTGTGCAATTTTCTGTAAGATTCTGTTTGGTCATGTAGAGTTTTCTTTTCACCTACTGCTTGAGTCCACATCAGGTTCTTCCAAATGGACAGCAGAATCTTTTTCATATCTAAAAGGTATAGACATTGAAGAGAGTGTGATGCAGGACACCAACATTTTCATTACTGAATCATGATTGATGCAATGACATTTTATATTTTTCACTCTTTATGAGTTCTGGCTGACTTGGTCTTTTTCATTTTTCCACCCATACCTTTTGAGCACAACTCGAACAGAACAGCAGAAGACAGAACAAGCATTAGAAGATGAAGGTAATCAAAGACACATTGAATACAACATGTGTACATAATAAATTGTCTGCATTAAACAGTAATTGGTGTGACACTAGTGTGCAATATTCTGTAAGATTCTGTTTGGTCATGTAGAGTTTTCTTTTCACCTACTGCTTGAGTCCACATCAGGTTCTTCCAAATGGACAGCAGAATCTTTTTCATATCTAAAAGGTAAAGACATTGAAGAGAGTGTGATACAGGACACCAACATTTTCATTACTGAATCATGATTGATGCAATGACATTTTATATTTTTCACTCTTTATGAGTTTTGCATGACTTGGTCTTTTTCATTTTTCCACCCATACCTTTTGAGCACAACTCGAACGGAACAGCAGAGGACAGAACAAGCATTAGAAGATGAAGGTAATCAAAGACACATTGAATACAACATGTGTACATAATAAATTGTCTGCATTAAACAGTAATTGGTGTGACACTAGTGTGCAATATTCTGTAAGATTCTGTTTGGTCATGTAGAGTTTTCTTTTCACCTACTGCTTGAGTCCACATCAGGTTCTTCCAAATGGACAGCAGAATCTTTTTCATATCTAAAAGGTAAAGACATTGAAGAGAATTCGATACATTACACCAACATTTTCATTACTGAATCATAATTGATGCAATGACATTTTATATTTTTCACTCTTTATGAGTTTTGGCTGACTTGGTCTTTTTCGTTTTTCCACCCATACCTTTTGAGCACAACTCGAACAGAACAGCAGAAGACAGAACAAGCATTAGAAGATGAAGGTAATCAAAGACACATTGAATACAACATGTGTACATAATAAATTGTCTGCATTAAACAGTAATTGGTGTGACACTAGTGTGCAATATTCTGTAAGATTCTGTTTGGTCATGTAGAGTTTTCTTTTCACCTACTGCTTGAGTCCACATCAGGTTCTTCCAAATGGACAGCAGAATCTTTTTCATATCTAAAAGGTATAGACATTGAAGAGAATTCGATACAGGACACCAACATTTTTATTACTGAATCATGATTGATGCAATGACATTTTATATTTTTCACTCTTTATGAGTTTTGGCTGACTTGGTCTTTTTCATTTTTCCACCCATACCTTTTGAGCACAACTCGAACAGAACAGCAGAAGACAGAACAAGCATTAGAAGATGAAGGTAATCAAAGACACATTGAATACAACATGTGTACATAATAAATTGTCTGCATTAAACATTAATTGGTGTAACACTAGTGTGCAATATTCTGTAAGATTCTGTTTGGTCATGTAGAGTTTTCTTTTCACCTACTGCTTGAGTCCACATCAGGTTGTTCCAAATGGACAGCAGAATCCTTTTCATATCTAAAAGGTAAAGACATTGAAGAGAATTCGATACAGGACACCAACATTTTTATTACTGAATCATGATTGATGCAATGACATTTTATATTTTTCACTCTTTATGAGTTTTGGCTGACTTGGTCTTTTTCATTTTTCCACCCATACCTTTTGAGCACAACTCGAACGGAACAGCAGAGGACAGAACAAGCATTAGAAGATGAAGGTAATCAAAGACACCTTGAATACAACATGTGTACATAATAAATTGTCTGCATTAAACAGTAATTGGTGTGGCACTAGTGTGCAATATTCTGTAAGATTCTGTTTGGTCATGTAGAGTTTTCTTTTCACCTACTGCTTGAGTCCACATCAGGTTCTTCCAAATGGACAGCAGAATCTTTTTCATATCTAAAAGGTAAAGACATTGAAGAGAATTCGATACAGGACACCAACATTTTCATTACTGAATCATAATTGATGCAATGACATTTTATATTTTTCACTCTTTATGAGTTTTGGCTGACTTGGTCTTTTTCGTTTTTCCACCCATACCTTTTGAGCACAACTCGAACAGAACAGCAGAAGACAGAACAAGCATTAGAAGATGAAGGTAATCAAAGACACATTGAATACAACATGTGTACATAATAAATTGTCCGCATTAAACAGTAATTGGTGTGACACTAGTGTGCAATATTCTGTAAGATTCTGTTTGGTCATGTAGAGTTTTCTTTTCACCTACTGCTTGAGTCCACATCAGGTTCTTCCAAATGGACAGCAGAATCTTTTTCATATCTAAAAGGTAAAGACATTGAAGAGAATTCGATGCAGGACACCAACATTTTCATTACTGAATCATAATTGATGCAATGACATTTTATATTTTTCACTCTTTATGAGTTTTGGCTGACTTGGTCTTTTTCGTTTTTCCACCCATACCTTTTGAGCACAACTCGAACAGAACAGCAGAAGACAGAACAAGCATTAGAAGATGAAGGTAATCAAAGACACATTGAATACAACATGTGTACATAATAAATTGTCCGCATTAAACAGTAATTGGTGTGACACTAGTGTGCAATATTCTGTAAGATTCTGTTTGGTCATGTAGAGTTTTTTTTTCACCTACTGCTTGAGTCCACATCAGGTTCTTCCAAATGGACAGCAGAATCTTTTTCATATCTAAAAGGTAAAGACATTGAAGAGAGTGTGATACAGGACACCAACATTTTCATTACTGAATCATGATTGATGCAATGACATTTTATATTTTTCACTCTTTATGAGTTTTGCATGACTTGGTCTTTTTCATTTTTCCACCCATACCTTTTGAGCACAACTCGAACAGAACAGCAGAGGACAGAACAAGCATTAGAAGATGAAGGTAATCAAAGACACATTGAATACAACATGTGTACATAATAAATTGTCTGCATTAAACAGTAATTGGTGTGACACTAGTGTGCAATATTCTGTAAGATTCTGTTTGGTCATGTAGAGTTTTCTTTTCACCTACTGCTTGAGTCCACATCAGGTTCTTCCAAATGGACAGCAGAATCTTTTTCATATCTAAAAGGTAAAGACATTGAAGAGAATTCGATGCAGGACACCAACATTTTCATTACTGAATCATAATTGATGCAATGACATTTTATATTTTTCACTCTTTATGAGTTTTGGCTGACTTGGTCTTTTTCGTTTTTCCACCCATACCTTTTGAGCACAACTCGAACAGAACAGCAGAAGACAGAACAAGCATTAGAAGATGAAGGTAATCAAAGACACATTGAATACAACATGTGTACATAATAAATTGTCTGCATTAAACAGTAATTGGTGTGACACTAGTGTGCAATATTCTGTAAGATTCTGTTTGGTCATGTAGAGTTTTCTTTTCACCTACTGCTTGAGTCCACATCAGGTTCTTCCAAATGGACAGCAGAATCTTTTTCATATCTAAAAGGTATAGACATTGAATAGAGTGTGATGCAGGACACCAACATTGTCATTACTGAATCATGATTTATGCAATGACATTTTATATTTTTCACTCTTTATGAGTTTTGGCTGACTTGGTCTTTTTCGTTTTTCCACCCATACCTTTTGAGCACAACTCGAACGGAACAGCAGAGGACAGAACAAGCATTAGAAGATGAAGGTAATCAAAGACACATTGAATACAACATGTGTACATAATAAATTGTCCGCATTATACAGTAATTGGTGTGACACTAGTGTGCAATTTTCTGTAAGATTCTGTTTGGTCATGTAGAGTTTTCTTTTCACCTACTGCTTGAGTCCACATCAGGTTCTTCCAAATGGACAGCAGAATCTTTTTCATATCTAAAAGGTATAGACATTGAAGAGAGTGTGATGCAGGACACCAACATTTTCATTACTGAATCATGATTGATGCAATGACATTTTATATTTTTCACTCTTTATGAGTTCTGGCTGACTTGGTCTTTTTCATTTTTCCACCCATACCTTTTGAGCACAACTCGAACAGAACAGCAGAAGACAGAACAAGCATTAGAAGATGAAGGTAATCAAAGACACATTGAATACAACATGTGTACATAATAAATTGTCTGCATTAAACAGTAATTGGTGTGACACTAGTGTGCAATATTCTGTAAGATTCTGTTTGGTCATGTAGAGTTTTCTTTTCACCTACTGCTTGAGTCCACATCAGGTTCTTCCAAATGGACAGCAGAATCTTTTTCATATCTAAAAGGTAAAGACATTGAAGAGAGTGTGATACAGGACACCAACATTTTCATTACTGAATCATGATTGATGCAATGACATTTTATATTTTTCACTCTTTATGAGTTTTGCATGACTTGGTCTTTTTCATTTTTCCACCCATACCTTTTGAGCACAACTCGAACGGAACAGCAGAGGACAGAACAAGCATTAGAAGATGAAGGTAATCAAAGACACATTGAATACAACATGTGTACATAATAAATTGTCTGCATTAAACAGTAATTGGTGTGACACTAGTGTGCAATATTCTGTAAGATTCTGTTTGGTCATGTAGAGTTTTCTTTTCACCTACTGCTTGAGTCCACATCAGGTTCTTCCAAATGGACAGCAGAATCTTTTTCATATCTAAAAGGTAAAGACATTGAAGAGAATTCGATACATTACACCAACATTTTCATTACTGAATCATAATTGATGCAATGACATTTTATATTTTTCACTCTTTATGAGTTTTGGCTGACTTGGTCTTTTTCGTTTTTCCACCCATACCTTTTGAGCACAACTCGAACAGAACAGCAGAAGACAGAACAAGCATTAGAAGATGAAGGTAATCAAAGACACATTGAATACAACATGTGTACATAATAAATTGTCTGCATTAAACAGTAATTGGTGTGACACTAGTGTGCAATATTCTGTAAGATTCTGTTTGGTCATGTAGAGTTTTCTTTTCACCTACTGCTTGAGTCCACATCAGGTTCTTCCAAATGGACAGCAGAATCTTTTTCATATCTAAAAGGTATAGACATTGAAGAGAATTCGATACAGGACACCAACATTTTTATTACTGAATCATGATTGATGCAATGACATTTTATATTTTTCACTCTTTATGAGTTTTGGCTGACTTGGTCTTTTTCATTTTTCCACCCATACCTTTTGAGCACAACTCGAACAGAACAGCAGAAGACAGAACAAGCATTAGAAGATGAAGGTAATCAAAGACACATTGAATACAACATGTGTACATAATAAATTGTCTGCATTAAACATTAATTGGTGTAACACTAGTGTGCAATATTCTGTAAGATTCTGTTTGGTCATGTAGAGTTTTCTTTTCACCTACTGCTTGAGTCCACATCAGGTTGTTCCAAATGGACAGCAGAATCCTTTTCATATCTAAAAGGTAAAGACATTGAAGAGAATTCGATACAGGACACCAACATTTTTATTACTGAATCATGATTGATGCAATGACATTTTATATTTTTCACTCTTTATGAGTTTTGGCTGACTTGGTCTTTTTCATTTTTCCACCCATACCTTTTGAGCACAACTCGAACGGAACAGCAGAGGACAGAACAAGCATTAGAAGATGAAGGTAATCAAAGACACCTTGAATACAACATGTGTACATAATAAATTGTCTGCATTAAACAGTAATTGGTGTGACACTAGTGTGCAATATTCTGTAAGATTCTGTTTGGTCATGTAGAGTTTTCTTTTCACCTACTGCTTGAGTCCACATCAGGTTCTTCCAAATGGACAGCAGAATCTTTTTCATATCTAAAAGGTAAAGACATTGAAGAGAATTCGATACAGGACACCAACATTTTCATTACTGAATCATAATTGATGCAATGACATTTTATATTTTTCACTCTTTATGAGTTTTGGCTGACTTGGTCTTTTTCGTTTTTCCACCCATACCTTTTGAGCACAACTCGAACAGAACAGCAGAAGACAGAACAAGCATTAGAAGATGAAGGTAATCAAAGACACATTGAATACAACATGTGTACATAATAAATTGTCCGCATTAAACAGTAATTGGTGTGACACTAGTGTGCAATATTCTGTAAGATTCTGTTTGGTCATGTAGAGTTTTCTTTTCACCTACTGCTTGAGTCCACATCAGGTTCTTCCAAATGGACAGCAGAATCTTTTTCATATCTAAAAGGTATAGACATTGAATAGAGTGTGATGCAGGACACCAACATTGTCATTACTGAATCATGATTTATGCAATGACATTTTATATTTTTCACTCTTTATGAGTTTTGGCTGACTTGGTCTTTTTCGTTTTTCCACCCATACCTTTTGAGCACAACTCGAACGGAACAGCAGAGGACAGAACAAGCATTAGAGGATGAAGGTAATCAAAGAGACATTGAATACAACATGTGTACATAATAAATTGTCTGCATTAAACAGTAATTGGTGTGACACTAGTGTGCAATATTCTGTAAGATTCTGTTTGGTCATGTAGAGTTTTCTTTTCACCTACTGCTTGAGTCCACATCAGGTTGTTCCAAATGGACAGCAGAATCCTTTTCATATCTAAAAGGTAAAGACATTGAAGAGAATTCGATACATTACACCAACATTTTTATTACTGAATCATGATTGATGCAATGACATTTTATATTTTTCACTCTTTATGAGTTTTGGCTGACTTGGTCTTTTTCATTTTTCCACCCATACCTTTTGAGCACAACTCGAACGGAACAGCAGAGGACAGAACAAGCATTAGAAGATGAAGGTAATCAAAGACACATTGAATACAACATGTGTACATAATAAATTGTCTGCATTAAACAGTAATTGGTGTGACACTAGTGTGCAATATTCTGTAAGATTCTGTTTGGTCATGTAGAGTTTTCTTTTCACCTACTGCTTGAGTCCACATCAGGTTCTTCCAAATGGACAGCAGAATCTTTTTCATATCTAAAAGGTATAGACATTGAATAGAGTGTGATGCAGGACACCAACATTTTCATTACTGAATCATGATTTATGCAATGACATTTTATATTTTTCACTCTTTATGAGTTTTGGCTGACTTGGTCTTTTTCGTTTTTCCACCCATACCTTTTGAGCACAACTCGAACGGAACAGCAGAGGACAGAACAAGCATTAGAGGATGAAGGTAATCAAAGAGACATTGAATACAACATGTGTACATAATAAATTGTCTGCATTAAACAGTAATTGGTGTGACACTAGTGTGCAATATTCTGTAAGATTCTGTTTGGTCATGTAGAGTTTTCTTTTCACCTACTGCTTGAGTCCACATCAGGTTGTTCCAAATGGACAGCAGAATCCTTTTCATATCTAAAAGGTAAAGACATTGAAGAGAATTCGATACAGGACACCAACATTTTTATTACTGAATCATGATTGATGCAATGACATTTTATATTTTTCACTCTTTATGAGTTTTGGCTGACTTGGTCTTTTTCATTTTTCCACCCATACCTTTTGAGCACAACTCGAACGGAACAGCAGAGGACAGAACAAGCATTAGAAGATGAAGGTAATCAAAGACACATTGAATACAACATGTGTACATAATAAATTGTCTGCATTAAACAGTAATTGGTGTGACACTAGTGTGCAATATTCTGTAAGATTCTGTTTGGTCATGTAGAGTTTTCTTTTCACCTACTGCTTGAGTCCACATCAGGTTCTTCCAAATGGACAGCAGAATCTTTTTCATATCTAAAAGGTAAAGACATTGAAGAGAATTCGATACAGGACACCAACATTTTCATTACTGAATCATAATTGATGCAATGACATTTTATATTTTTCACTCTTTATGAGTTTTGGCTGACTTGGTCTTTTTCGTTTTTCCACCCATACCTTTTGAGCACAACTCGAACAGAACAGCAGAAGACAGAACAAGCATTAGAAGATGAAGGTAATCAAAGACACATTGAATACAACATGTGTACATAATAAATTGTCCGCATTAAACAGTAATTGGTGTGACACTAGTGTGCAATATTCTGTAAGATTCTGTTTGGTCATGTAGAGTTTTCTTTTCACCTACTGCTTGAGTCCACATCAGGTTCTTCCAAATGGACAGCAGAATCTTTTTCATATCTAAAAGGTAAAGACATTGAAGAGAGTGTGATACAGGACACCAACATTTTCATTACTGAATCATGATTGATGCAATGACATTTTATATTTTTCACTCTTTATGAGTTTTGCATGACTTGGTCTTTTTCATTTTTCCACCCATACCTTTTGAGCACAACTCGAACGGAACAGCAGAGGACAGAACAAGCATTAGAAGATGAAGGTAATCAAAGACACATTGAATACAACATGTGTACATAATAAATTGTCTGCATTAAACAGTAATTGGTGTGACACTAGTGTGCAATATTCTGTAAGATTCTGTTTGGTCATGTAGAGTTTTCTTTTCACCTACTGCTTGAGTCCACATCAGGTTCTTCCAAATGGACAGCAGAATCTTTTTCATATCTAAAAGGTAAAGACATTGAAGAGAATTCGATACATTACACCAACATTTTCATTACTGAATCATAATTGATGCAATGACATTTTATATTTTTCACTCTTTATGAGTTTTGGCTGACTTGGTCTTTTTCGTTTTTCCACCCATACCTTTTGAGCACAACTCGAACAGAACAGCAGAAGACAGAACAAGCATTAGAAGATGAAGGTAATCAAAGACACATTGAATACAACATGTGTACATAATAAATTGTCTGCATTAAACAGTAATTGGTGTGACACTAGTGTGCAATATTCTGTAAGATTCTGTTTGGTCATGTAGAGTTTTCTTTTCACCTACTGCTTGAGTCCACATCAGGTTCTTCCAAATGGACAGCAGAATCTTTTTCATATCTAAAAGGTATAGACATTGAAGAGAATTCGATACAGGACACCAACATTTTTATTACTGAATCATGATTGATGCAATGACATTTTATATTTTTCACTCTTTATGAGTTTTGGCTGACTTGGTCTTTTTCATTTTTCCACCCATACCTTTTGAGCACAACTCGAACAGAACAGCAGAAGACAGAACAAGCATTAGAAGATGAAGGTAATCAAAGACACATTGAATACAACATGTGTACATAATAAATTGTCTGCATTAAACAGTAATTGGTGTGACACTAGTGTGCAATATTCTGTAAGATTCTGTTTGGTCATGTAGAGTTTTCTTTTCACCTACTGCTTGAGTCCACATCAGGTTCTTCCAAATGGACAGCAGAATCCTTTTCATATCTAAAAGGTAAAGACATCGAAGAGAGGTTGATACAGGACACCAACATTTTCATTACTGAATCACGATTTATGCAATGACATTTTATATTTTTCACTCTTTATGAGTTTTGGCTGACTTGGTCTTTTTCATTTTTCCACCCATACCTTTTGAGCACAACTCGAACGGAACAGCAGAGGACAGAACAAGCATTAGAAGATGAAGGTAATCAAAGATACATTGAATACAACATGTGTACATAATAAATTGTCCGCATTAAACAGTAATTGGTGTGACACTAGTGTGCAATATTCTGTAAGATTCTGTTTGGTCATGTAGAGTTTTCTTTTCACCTACTGCTTGAGTCCACATCAGGTTCTTCCAAATGGACAGCAGAATCTTTTTCATATCTAAAAGGTAAAGACATTGAAGAGAATTCGATACAGGACACCAACATTTTTATTACTGAATCATGATTGATGCAATGACATTTTATATTTTTCACTCTTTATGAGTTTTGGCTGACTTGGTCTTTTTCATTTTTCCACCCATACCTTTTGAGCACAACTCGAACGGAACAGCAGAGGACAGAACAAGCATTAGAAGATGAAGGTAATCAAAGACACATTGAATACAACATGTGTACATAATAAATTGTCCGCATTAAACAGTAATTGGTGTGACACTAGTGTGCAATATTCTGTAAGATTCTGTTTGGTCATGTAGAGTTTTCTTTTCACCTACTGCTTGAGTCCACATCAGGTTCTTCCAAATGGACAGCAGAATCTTTTTCATATCTAAAAGGTAAAGACATTGAAGAGAGTGTGATACAGGACACCAACATTTTCATTACTGAATCATGATTGATGCAATGACATTTTATATTTTTCACTCTTTATGAGTTTTGCATGACTTGGTCTTTTTCATTTTTCCACCCATACCTTTTGAGCACAACTCGAACGGAACAGCAGAGGACAGAACAAGCATTAGAAGATGAAGGTAATCAAAGACACATTGAATACAACATGTGTACATAATAAATTGTCTGCATTAAACAGTAATTGGTGTGACACTAGTGTGCAATATTCTGTAAGATTCTGTTTGGTCATGTAGAGTTTTCTTTTCACCTACTGCTTGAGTCCACATCAGGTTCTTCCAAATGGACAGCAGAATCTTTTTCATATCTAAAAGGTAAAGACATTGAAGAGAATTCGATACATTACACCAACATTTTCATTACTGAATCATAATTGATGCAATGACATTTTATATTTTTCACTCTTTATGAGTTTTGGCTGACTTGGTCTTTTTCGTTTTTCCACCCATACCTTTTGAGCACAACTCGAACAGAACAGCAGAAGACAGAACAAGCATTAGAAGATGAAGGTAATCAAAGACACATTGAATACAACATGTGTACATAATAAATTGTCTGCATTAAACAGTAATTGGTGTGACACTAGTGTGCAATATTCTGTAAGATTCTGTTTGGTCATGTAGAGTTTTCTTTTCACCTACTGCTTGAGTCCACATCAGGTTCTTCCAAATGGACAGCAGAATCTTTTTCATATCTAAAAGGTATAGACATTGAAGAGAATTCGATACAGGACACCAACATTTTTATTACTGAATCATGATTGATGCAATGACATTTTATATTTTTCACTCTTTATGAGTTTTGGCTGACTTGGTCTTTTTCATTTTTCCACCCATACCTTTTGAGCACAACTCGAACGGAACAGCAGAGGACAGAACAAGCATTAGAAGATGAAGGTAATCAAAGATACATTGAATACAACATGTGTACATAATAAATTGTCCGCATTAAACAGTAATTGGTGTGACACTAGTGTGCAATATTCTGTAAGATTCTGTTTGGTCATGTAGAGTTTTCTTTTCACCTACTGCTTGAGTCCACATCAGGTTCTTCCAAATGGACAGCAGAATCTTTTTCATATCTAAAAGGTAAAGACATTGAAGAGAATTCGATACAGGACACCAACATTTTTATTACTGAATCATGATTGATGCAATGACATTTTATATTTTTCACTCTTTATGAGTTTTGGCTGACTTGGTCTTTTTCATTTTTCCACCCATACCTTTTGAGCACCACTCGAACGGAACAGCAGAGGACAGAACAAGCATTAGAAGATGAAGGTAATCAAAGACACATTGAATACAACATGTGTACATAATAAATTGTCCGCATTAAACAGTAATTGGTGTGACACTAGTGTGCAATATTCTGTAAGATTCTGTTTGGTCATGTAGAGTTTTCTTTTCACCTACTGCTTGAGTCCACATCAGGTTCTTCCAAATGGACAGCAGAATCTTTTTCATATCTAAAAGGTAAAGACATTGAAGAGAGTGTGATACAGGACACCAACATTTTCATTACTGAATCATGATTGATGCAATGACATTTTATATTTTTCACTCTTTATGAGTTTTGCATGACTTGGTCTTTTTCATTTTTCCACCCATACCTTTTGAGCACAACTCGAACGGAACAGCAGAGGACAGAACAAGCATTAGAAGATGAAGGTAATCAAAGACACATTGAATACAACATGTGTACATAATAAATTGTCTGCATTAAACAGTAATTGGTGTGACACTAGTGTGCAATATTCTGTAAGATTCTGTTTGGTCATGTAGAGTTTTCTTTTCACCTACTGCTTGAGTCCACATCAGGTTCTTCCAAATGGACAGCAGAATCTTTTTCATATCTAAAAGGTAAAGACATTGAAGAGAATTCGATACATTACACCAACATTTTCATTACTGAATCATAATTGATGCAATGACATTTTATATTTTTCACTCTTTATGAGTTTTGGCTGACTTGGTCTTTTTCGTTTTTCCACCCATACCTTTTGAGCACAACTCGAACAGAACAGCAGAAGACAGAACAAGCATTAGAAGATGAAGGTAATCAAAGACACATTGAATACAACATGTGTACATAATAAATTGTCTGCATTAAACAGTAATTGGTGTGACACTAGTGTGCAATATTCTGTAAGATTCTGTTTGGTCATGTAGAGTTTTCTTTTCACCTACTGCTTGAGTCCACATCAGGTTCTTCCAAATGGACAGCAGAATCTTTTTCATATCTAAAAGGTAAAGACATTGAAGAGAGTGTGATACAGGACACCAACATTTTCATTACTGAATCATGATTGATGCAATGACATTTTATATTTTTCACTCTTTATGAGTTTTGCATGACTTGGTCTTTTTCATTTTTCCACCCATACCTTTTGAGCACAACTCGAACGGAACAGCAGAGGACAGAACAAGCATTAGAAGATGAAGGTAATCAAAGACACATTGAATACAACATGTGTACATAATAAATTGTCTGCATTAAACAGTAATTGGTGTGACACTAGTGTGCAATATTCTGTAAGATTCTGTTTGGTCATGTAGAGTTTTCTTTTCACCTACTGCTTGAGTCCACATCAGGTTCTTCCAAATGGACAGCAGAATCTTTTTCATATCTAAAAGGTAAAGACATTGAAGAGAATTCGATACATTACACCAACATTTTCATTACTGAATCATAATTGATGCAATGACATTTTATATTTTTCACTCTTTATGAGTTTTGGCTGACTTGGTCTTTTTCGTTTTTCCACCCATACCTTTTGAGCACAACTCGAACAGAACAGCAGAAGACAGAACAAGCATTAGAAGATGAAGGTAATCAAAGACACATTGAATACAACATGTGTACATAATAAATTGTCTGCATTAAACAGTAATTGGTGTGACACTAGTGTGCAATATTCTGTAAGATTCTGTTTGGTCATGTAGAGTTTTCTTTTCACCTACTGCTTGAGTCCACATCAGGTTCTTCCAAATGGACAGCAGAATCTTTTTCATATCTAAAAGGTATAGACATTGAAGAGAATTCGATACAGGACACCAACATTTTTATTACTGAATCATGATTGATGCAATGACATTTTATATTTTTCACTCTTTATGAGTTTTGGCTGACTTGGTCTTTTTCATTTTTCCACCCATACCTTTTGAGCACAACTCGAACAGAACAGCAGAAGACAGAACAAGCATTAGAAGATGAAGGTAATCAAAGACACATTGAATACAACATGTGTACATAATAAATTGTCTGCATTAAACAGTAATTGGTGTGACACTAGTGTGCAATATTCTGTAAGATTCTGTTTGGTCATGTAGAGTTTTCTTTTCACCTACTGCTTGAGTCCACATCAGGTTCTTCCAAATGGACAGCAGAATCCTTTTCATATCTAAAAGGTAAAGACATCGAAGAGAGGTTGATACAGGACACCAACATTTTCATTACTGAATCACGATTTATGCAATGACATTTTATATTTTTCACTCTTTATGAGTTTTGGCTGACTTGGTCTTTTTCATTTTTCCACCCATACCTTTTGAGCACAACTCGAACGGAACAGCAGAGGACAGAACAAGCATTAGAAGATGAAGGTAATCAAAGATACATTGAATACAACATGTGTACATAATAAATTGTCCGCATTAAACAGTAATTGGTGTGACACTAGTGTGCAATATTCTGTAAGATTCTGTTTGGTCATGTAGAGTTTTCTTTTCACCTACTGCTTGAGTCCACATCAGGTTCTTCCAAATGGACAGCAGAATCTTTTTCATATCTAAAAGGTAAAGACATTGAAGAGAATTCGATACAGGACACCAACATTTTTATTACTGAATCATGATTGATGCAATGACATTTTATATTTTTCACTCTTTATGAGTTTTGGCTGACTTGGTCTTTTTCATTTTTCCACCCATACCTTTTGAGCACCACTCGAACGGAACAGCAGAGGACAGAACAAGCATTAGAAGATGAAGGTAATCAAAGACACATTGAATACAACATGTGTACATAATAAATTGTCCGCATTAAACAGTAATTGGTGTGACACTAGTGTGCAATATTCTGTAAGATTCTGTTTGGTCATGTAGAGTTTTCTTTTCACCTACTGCTTGAGTCCACATCAGGTTCTTCCAAATGGACAGCAGAATCTTTTTCATATCTAAAAGGTAAAGACATTGAAGAGAGTGTGATACAGGACACCAACATTTTCATTACTGAATCATGATTGATGCAATGACATTTTATATTTTTCACTCTTTATGAGTTTTGCATGACTTGGTCTTTTTCATTTTTCCACCCATACCTTTTGAGCACAACTCGAACGGAACAGCAGAGGACAGAACAAGCATTAGAAGATGAAGGTAATCAAAGACACATTGAATACAACATGTGTACATAATAAATTGTCTGCATTAAACAGTAATTGGTGTGACACTAGTGTGCAATATTCTGTAAGATTCTGTTTGGTCATGTAGAGTTTTCTTTTCACCTACTGCTTGAGTCCACATCAGGTTCTTCCAAATGGACAGCAGAATCTTTTTCATATCTAAAAGGTAAAGACATTGAAGAGAATTCGATACATTACACCAACATTTTCATTACTGAATCATAATTGATGCAATGACATTTTATATTTTTCACTCTTTATGAGTTTTGGCTGACTTGGTCTTTTTCGTTTTTCCACCCATACCTTTTGAGCACAACTCGAACAGAACAGCAGAAGACAGAACAAGCATTAGAAGATGAAGGTAATCAAAGACACATTGAATACAACATGTGTACATAATAAATTGTCTGCATTAAACAGTAATTGGTGTGACACTAGTGTGCAATATTCTGTAAGATTCTGTTTGGTCATGTAGAGTTTTCTTTTCACCTACTGCTTGAGTCCACATCAGGTTCTTCCAAATGGACAGCAGAATCTTTTTCATATCTAAAAGGTATAGACATTGAAGAGAATTCGATACAGGACACCAACATTTTTATTACTGAATCATGATTGATGCAATGACATTTTATATTTTTCACTCTTTATGAGTTTTGGCTGACTTGGTCTTTTTCATTTTTCCACCCATACCTTTTGAGCACAACTCGAACAGAACAGCAGAAGACAGAACAAGCATTAGAAGATGAAGGTAATCAAAGACACATTGAATACAACATGTGTACATAATAAATTGTCTGCATTAAACAGTAATTGGTGTGACACTAGTGTGCAATATTCTGTAAGATTCTGTTTGGTCATGTAGAGTTTTCTTTTCACCTACTGCTTGAGTCCACATCAGGTTCTTCCAAATGGACAGCAGAATCCTTTTCATATCTAAAAGGTAAAGACATCGAAGAGAGGTTGATACAGGACACCAACATTTTCATTACTGAATCACGATTTATGCAATGACATTTTATATTTTTCACTCTTTATGAGTTTTGGCTGACTTGGTCTTTTTCATTTTTCCACCCATACCTTTTGAGCACAACTCGAACGGAACAGCAGAGGACAGAACAAGCATTAGAAGATGAAGGTAATCAAAGATACATTGAATACAACATGTGTACATAATAAATTGTCCGCATTAAACAGTAATTGGTGTGACACTAGTGTGCAATATTCTGTAAGATTCTGTTTGGTCATGTAGAGTTTTCTTTTCACCTACTGCTTGAGTCCACATCAGGTTCTTCCAAATGGACAGCAGAATCTTTTTCATATCTAAAAGGTAAAGACATTGAAGAGAATTCGATACAGGACACCAACATTTTTATTACTGAATCATGATTGATGCAATGACATTTTATATTTTTCACTCTTTATGAGTTTTGGCTGACTTGGTCTTTTTCATTTTTCCACCCATACCTTTTGAGCACCACTCGAACGGAACAGCAGAGGACAGAACAAGCATTAGAAGATGAAGGTAATCAAAGACACATTGAATACAACATGTGTACATAATAAATTGTCCGCATTAAACAGTAATTGGTGTGACACTAGTGTGCAATATTCTGTAAGATTCTGTTTGGTCATGTAGAGTTTTCTTTTCACCTACTGCTTGAGTCCACATCAGGTTCTTCCAAATGGACAGCAGAATCTTTTTCATATCTAAAAGGTAAAGACATTGAAGAGAGTGTGATACAGGACACCAACATTTTCATTACTGAATCATGATTGATGCAATGACATTTTATATTTTTCACTCTTTATGAGTTTTGGCTGACTTGGTCTTTTTCGTTTTTCCACCCATACCTTTTGAGCACAACTCGAACAGAACAGCAGAAGACAGAACAAGCATTAGAAGATGAAGGTAATCAAAGACACATTGAATACAACATGTGTACATAATAAATTGTCTGCATTAAACAGTAATTGGTGTGACACTAGTGTGCAATATTCTGTAAGATTCTGTTTGGTCATGTAGAGTTTTCTTTTCACCTACTGCTTGAGACCAAATCAGGTTCTACCAAATGGACAGCAGAATCTTTTTCATATCTAAAAGGTATAGACATTGAAGAGAGTGTGATGCAGGACACCAACATTTTCATTACTGAATCATGATTGATGCAATGACATTTTATATTTTTCACTCTTTATGAGTTTTGGCTGACTTGGTCTTTTTCATTTTTCCACCCATACCTTTTGAGCACAACTCGAACAGAACAGCAGAAGACAGAACAAGCATTAGAAGATGAAGGTAATCAAAGACACATTGAATACAACATGTGTACATAATAAATTGTCAGCAATAAACAGTAATTGGTGTGACACTAGTGTGCAATATTCTGTAAGATTCTGTTTGGTCATGTAGAGTTTTCTTTTCACCTACTGCTTGAGTCCATATCAGGTTCTTCCAAATGGACAGCAGAATCTTTTTCATATCTAAAAGGTAAAGACATTGAAGAGAATTCGATACAGGACACCAACATTTTCATTACTGAATCATAATTGATGCAATGACATTTTATATTTTTCACTCTTTATGAGTTTTGGCTGACTTGGTCTTTTTCGTTTTTCCACCCATACCTTTTGAGCACAACTCGAACAGAACAGCAGAAGACAGAACAAGCATTAGAAGATGAAGGTAATCAAAAACACATTGAATACAACATGTGTACATAATAAATTGTCTGCATTAAACAGTAATTGGTGTGACACTAGTGTGCAATATTCTGTAAGATTCTGTTTGGTCATGTAGAGTTTTCTTTTCACCTACTGCTTGAGTCCACATCAGGTTCTTCCAAATGGACAGCAGAATCTTTTTCATATCTAAAAGGTATAGACATTGAATAGAGTGTGATGCAGGACACCAACATTTTCATTACTGAATCATGATTTATGCAATGACATTTTATATTTTTCACTCTTTATGAGTTTTGGCTGACTTGGTCTTTTTCGTTTTTCCACCCATACCTTTTGAGCACAACTCGAACGGAACAGCAGAGGACAGAACAAGCATTAGAGGATGAAGGTAATCAAAGAGACATTGAATACAACATGTGTACATAATAAATTGTCTGCATTAAACAGTAATTGGTGTGACACTAGTGTGCAATATTCTGTAAGATTCTGTTTGGTCATGTAGAGTTTTCTTTTCACCTACTGCTTGAGTCCACATCAGGTTGTTCCAAATGGACAGCAGAATCCTTTTCATATCTAAAAGGTAAAGACATTGAAGAGAATTCGATACAGGACACCAACATTTTTATTACTGAATCATGATTGATGCAATGACATTTTATATTTTTCACTCTTTATGAGTTTTGGCTGACTTGGTCTTTTTCATTTTTCCACCCATACCTTTTGAGCACAACTCGAACGGAACAGCAGAGGACAGAACAAGCATTAGAAGATGAAGGTAATCAAAGACACATTGAATACAACATGTGTACATAATAAATTGTCTGCATTAAACAGTAATTGGTGTGACACTAGTGTGCAATATTCTGTAAGATTCTGTTTGGTCATGTAGAGTTTTCTTTTCACCTACTGCTTGAGTCCACATCAGGTTCTTCCAAATGGACAGCAGAATCTTTTTCATATCTAAAAGGTATAGACATTGAAGAGAATTCGATACAGGACACCAACATTTTTATTACTGAATCATGATTGATGCAATGACATTTTATATTTTTCACTCTTTATGAGTTTTGGCTGACTTGGTCTTTTTCGTTTTTCCACCCATACCTTTTGAGCACAACTCGAACAGAACAGCAGAAGACAGAACAAGCATTAGAAGATGAAGGTAATCAAAGACACATTGAATACAACATGTGTACATAATAAATTGTCAGCAATAAACAGTAATTGGTGTGTGTAACGTAGCTCGCGCTACGGAGCGAGGAGACGGACACAATCGCTGAGAGGAGCGAGATTTATTAAAGGGAATACCATTCTCGTCGTCAGAAAGCCAGGCAGGGTCGATCACAGGAGGGCAGTCCGAATAACAGAGGAACACAGGCATACTGAACACGACGGGGGAACAAAGACAACTCACGAGCAAGATGAATACAGCGAACAGAAAAGCACAAAGCGACAGCATGAACAAATGGAAAGACAAAATCACGGATGACACGACTGGGGAATGACGGGACTTATATACATAGAACCAAACTAGGGACAGGTGGTGACAATGACACAGGGGCGTGGTAACAAACGAGGAATCAAAATAAACGAGCAGGGCGGGACAAACAGGCAGGGAACACAGACATGAGGGAACCCAGAGTGACAGCTATGAGAGGGGGCGTTGCCCTACGTGACAGTGTGACACTAGTGTGCAATATTCTGTAAGATTCTGTTTGGTCATGTAGAGTTTTCTTTTCACCTACTGCTTGAGTCCACATCAGGTTCTTCCAAATGGACAGCAGAATCCTTTTCATATCTAAAAGGTAAAGACATTGAAGAGAGTGTGATACAGGACACCAACATTTTTTTTACTGAATCATGATTGATGCAATGACATTTTATATTTTTCACTCTTTATGAGTTTTGGCTGACTTGGTCTTTTTCATTTTTCCACCCATACCTTTTGAGCACAACTTGAACGGAACAGCAGAGGACAGAACAAGCATTAGAAGATGAAGGTAATCAAAGACACATTGAATACAACATGTGTACATAATAAATTGTCTGCATTAAACAGTAATTGGTGTGACACTAGTGTGCAATATTCTGTAAGATTCTGTTTGGTCATGTAGAGTTTTCTTTTCACCTACTGCTTGAGTCCACATCAGGTTCTTCCAAATGGACAGCAGAATCTTTTTCATATCTAAAAGGTAAAGACATTGAAGAGAATTCGATACAGGACACCAACATTTTCATTACTGAATCATAATTGATGCAATGACATTTTATATTTTTCACTCTTTGAGTTTTGGCTGACTTGGTCTTTTTCGTTTTTCCACCCATACCTTTTGAGCACAACTCGAACGGAACAGCAGAGGACAGAACAAGCATTAGAGGATGAAGGTAATCAAAGAGACATTGAATACAACATGTGTACATAATAAATTGTCTGCATTAAACAGTAATTGGTGTGACACTAGTGTGCAATATTCTGTAAGATTCTGTTTGGTCATGTAGAGTTTTCTTTTCACCTACTGCTTGAGTCCACATCAGGTTGTTCCAAATGGACAGCAGAATCCTTTTCATATCTAAAAGGTAAAGACATTGAAGAGAATTCGATACAGGACACCAACATTTTTATTACTGAATCATGATTGATGCAATGACATTTTATATTTTTCACTCTTTATGAGTTTTGGCTGACTTGGTCTTTTTCGTTTTTCCACCCATACCTTTTGAGCACAACTCGAACGGAACAGCAGAGGACAGAACAAGCATTAGAGGATGAAGGTAATCAAAGAGACATTGAATACAACATGTGTACATAATAAATTGTCTGCATTAAACAGTAATTGGTGTGACACTAGTGTGCAATATTCTGTAAGATTCTGTTTGGTCATGTAGAGTTTTCTTTTCACCTACTGCTTGAGTCCACATCAGGTTGTTCCAAATGGACAGCAGAATCCTTTTCATATCTAAAAGGTAAAGACATTGAAGAGAGGTTGATACAGGACACCAACATCTTTATTACTGTATCATAATTGATGCAATGACATTTTATATTTTTCACTCTTTATGAGTTTTGGCTGACTTGGTCTTTTTCGTTTTTCCACCCATACCTTTTGAGCACAACTCGAACGGAACAGCAGAGGACAGAACAAGCATTAGAAGATGAAGGTAATCAAAGACACATTGAATACAACATGTGTACATAATAAATTGTCCGCATTAAACAGTAATTGGTGTGACACTAGTGTGCAATATTCTGTAAGATTCTGTTTGGTCATGTAGAGTTTTCTTTTCACCTACTGCTTGAGTCCACATCAGGTTCTTCCAAATGGACAGCAGAATCTTTTTCATATCTAAAAGGTAAAGACATTGAAGAGAATTCGATACAGGACACCAACATTTTCATTACTGAATCATAATTGATGCAATGACATTTTATATTTTTCACTCTTTGAGTTTTGGCTGACTTGGTCTTTTTCGTTTTTCCACCCATACCTTTTGAGCACAACTCGAACGGAACAGCAGAGGACAGAACAAGCATTAGAAGATGAAGGTCATCAAAGACACATTGAATACAACATGTGTACATAATAAATTGTCTGCATTAAACAGTAATTGGTGTGACACTAGTGTGCAATATTCTGTAAGATTCTGTTTGGTCATGTAGAGTTTTCTTTTCACCTACTGCTTGAGTCCACATCAGGTTCTTCCAAATGGACAGCAGAATCTTTTTCATATCTAAAAGGTAAAGACATTGAAGAGAGTGTGATACAGGACACCAACATTTTCATTACTGAATCATGATTGATGCAATGACATTTTATATTTTTCACTCTTTATGAGTTTTGGCTGACTTGGTCTTTTTCGTTTTTCCACCCATACCTTTTGAGCACAACTCGAACGGAACAGCAGAGGACAGAACAAGCATTAGAAGATGAAGGTAATCAAAGACACATTGAATACAACATGTGTACATAATAAATTGTCTGCATTAAACAGTAATTGGTGTGACACTAGTGTGCAATATTCTGTAAGATTCTGTTTGGTCATGTAGAGTTTTCTTTTCACCTACTGCTTGAGTCCACATCAGGTTCTTCCAAATGGACAGCAGAATCCTTTTCATATCTAAAAGGTAAAGACATTGAAGAGAGTGTGATACAGGACACCAACATTTTTATTACTGAATCATGATTGATGCAATGACATTTTATATTTTTCACTCTTTATGAGTTTTGGCTGACTTGGTCTTTTTCATTTTTCCACCCATACCTTTTGAGCACAACTTGAACGGAACAGCAGAGGACAGAACAAGCATTAGAAGATGAAGGTAATCAAAGACACATTGAATACAACATGTGTACATAATAAATTGTCTGCATTAAACAGTAATTGGTGTGACACTAGTGTGCAATATTCTGTAAGATTCTGTTTGGTCATGTAGAGTTTTCTTTTCACCTACTGCTTGAGTCCACATCAGGTTCTTCCAAATGGACAGCAGAATCTTTTTCATATCTAAAAGGTAAAGACATTGAAGAGAATTCGATACAGGACACCAACATTTTCATTACTGAATCATAATTGATGCAATGACATTTTATATTTTTCACTCTTTGAGTTTTGGCTGACTTGGTCTTTTTCGTTTTTCCACCCATACCTTTTGAGCACAACTCGAACGGAACAGCAGAGGACAGAACAAGCATTAGAAGATGAAGGTAATCAAAGACACATTGAATACAACATGTGTACATAATAAATTGTCCGCATTAAACAGTAATTGGTGTGACACTAGTGTGCAATATTCTGTAAGATTCTGTTTGGTCATGTAGAGTTTTCTTTTCACCTACTGCTTGAGTCCACATCAGGTTCTTCCAAATGGACAGCAGAATCTTTTTCATATCTAAAAGGTATAGACATTGAAGAGAGTGTGATGCAGGACACCAACATTTTCATTACTGAATCATAATTGATGCAATGACATTTTATATTTTTCACTCTTTATGAGTTTTGGCTGACTTGGTCTTTTTCGTTTTTCCACCCATACCTTTTGAGCACAACTCGAACGGAACAGCAGAGGACAGAACAAGCATTAGAACATGAAGGTAATCAAAGACACATTGAATACAACATGTGTACATAATAAATTGTCCGCATTAAACAGTAATTGGTGTGACACTAGTGTGCAGTATTCTGTAAGATTCTGTTTGGTCATGTAGAGTTTTCTTTTCACCTACTGCTTGAGTCCACACCAGGTTCTTCCAAATGGACAGCAGAATCTTTTTCATATCTAAAAGGTATAGACATTGAAGAGAGTGTGATGCAGGACACCAACATTTTCATTACTGAATCATGATTGATGCAATGACATTTTATATTTTTCACTCTTTATGAGTTTTGGCTGACTTGGTCTTTTTCATTTTTCCACCCATACCTTTTGAGCACAACTCGAACGGAACAGCAGAGGACAGAACAAGCATTAGAACATGAAGGTAATCAAAGACACATTGAATACAACATGTGTACATAATAAATTGTCAGCAATAAACAGTAATTGGTGTGACACTAGTGTGAAATATTCTGTAAGATTCTGTGTGGTCATGTAGAGTTTTCTTTTCACCTACTGCTTGAGTCCACACCAGGTTCTTCCAAATGGACAGCAGAATCCTTTTCATATCTAAAAGGTATAGACATTGAAGAGAGTGTCATGCAGGACACCAATATTTTCATTACTGAATCATGATTTATGCAATGACATTTTATATTTTTCACTCTTTATGAGTTTTGGATGACTTGGTCTTTTTCATTTTTCCACCCATACCTTTTGAGCACAACTCGAACGGAACAGCAGAGGACAGAACAAGCATTAGAAGATGAAGGTAATCAAAGACACATTGAATACAACATGTGTACATAATAAATTGTCCGCATTAAACAGTAATTGGTGTGACACTAGTGTGCAATATTCTGTAAGATTCTATTTGGTCATGTAGAGTTTTCTTTTCACCTACTGCTTGAGTCCACATCAGGTTTTTCCAAATGGACAGCAGAATCCTTTCATATCTAAAAGGTATAGACATTGAAGAGAGGTTGATACAGGACACCAACATTTTTATTACTGAATCATGATTGATGCAATGACATTTTATATTTTTCACTCTTTATGAGTTTTGGATGACTTGGTCTTTTTCATTTTTCCACCCATACCTTTTGAGCACAACTCGAACGGAACAGCAGAGGACAGAACTAGCATTAGAAGATGAAGGTAATCAAAGACACATTGAATACAACATGTGTACATAATAAATTGTCAGCATTAAACAGTAATTGGTGTGACACTAGTGTGCAATATTCTGTAAGATTCTGTTTGGTCATGTAGAGTTTTCTTTTCACCTACTGCTTGAGTCCACATCAGGTTTTTCCAAATGGACAGCAGAATCCTTTCATATCTAAAAGGTATAGACATTGAAGAGAGGTTGATACAGGACACCAACATTTTTATTACTGAATCATGATTGATGCAATGACTTTTTTATATTTTTCACTCTTTATGAGTTTTGGCTGACTTGGTCTTTTTCATTTTTCCACCCATACCTTTTGAGCACAACTCGAACGGAACAGCAGAGGACAGAACAAGCATTAGAAGATGAAGGTAATCAAAGACACATTGAATACAACATGTGTACATAATAAATTGTCAGCATTAAACAGTAATTGGTGTGACACTAGTGTGCAATATTCTGTAAGATTCTGTTTGATCATTTAGAGTTTTCTTTTCACCTACTGCTTGAGTCCACACCAGGTTCTTCCAAATGGACAGCAGAATCTTTTTCATATCTAAAAGGTATAGACATTGAAGAGAGTGTGATGCAGGACACCAACATTTTCATTACTGAATCATGATTGATGCAATGACATTTTATATTTTTCACTCTTTATGAGTTTTGGCTGACTTGGTCTTTTTCATTTTTCCACCCATACCTTTTGAGCACAACTCGAACAGAACAGCAGAAGACAGAACAAGCATTAGAACATGAAGGTAATCAAAGACACATTGAATACAACATGTGTACATAATAAATTGTCAGCATTAAACAGTAATTGGTGTGACACTAGTGTGCAATATTCTGTAAGATTCTGTTTGGTCATGTAGAGTTTTCTTTTCACCTACTGCTTGAGTCCACATCAGGTTCTTCCAAATGGACAGCACAATCCTTTTCATATCTAAAAGGTATAGACATTGAAGAGAGGTTGATACAGGACACCAACATTTTTATTACTGAATCATGATTGATGCAATGACATTTTATATTTTTCACTCTTTATGAGTTTTGGATGACTTGGTCTTTTTCATTTTTCCACCCATACCTTTTGAGCACAACTCGAACGGAACAGCAGAGGACAGAACAAGCATTAGAAGATGAAGGTAATCAAAGACACATTGAATACAACATGTGTACATAATAAATTGTCCGCATTAAACAGTAATTGGTGTGACACTAGTGTGCAATATTCTGTAAGATTCTGTTTGATCATGTAGAGTTTTCTTTTCACCTACTGCTTGAGTCCACATCAGGTTTTTCCAAATGGACAGCAGAATCCTTTCATATCTAAAAGGTATAGACATTGAAGAGAGGTTGATACAGGACACCAACATTTTTATTACTGAATCATGATTGATGCAATGACATTTTATATTTTTCACTCTATGAGTTTTGGATGACTTGGTCTTTTTCATTTTTCCACCCATACCTTTTGAGCACAACTCGAACGGAACAGCAGAGGACAGAACTAGCATTAGAAGATGAAGGTAATCAAAGACACATTGAATACAACATGTGTACATAATAAATTGTCAGCATTAAACAGTAATTGGTGTGACACTAGTGTGCAATATTCTGTAAGATTCTGTTTGGTCATGTAGAGTTTTCTTTTCACCTACTGCTTGAGTCCACATCAGGTTTTTCCAAATGGACAGCAGAATCCTTTCATATCTAAAAGGTATAGACATTGAAGAGAGGTTGATACAGGACACCAACATTTTTATTACTGAATCATGATTGATGCAATGACTTTTTTATATTTTTCACTCTTTATGAGTTTTGGCTGACTTGGTCTTTTTCATTTTTCCACCCATACCTTTTGAGCACAACTCGAACGGAACAGCAGAGGACAGAACAAGCATTAGAAGATGAAGGTAATCAAAGACACATTGAATACAACATGTGTACATAATAAATTGTCAGCATTAAACAGTAATTGGTGTGACACTAGTGTGCAATATTCTGTAAGATTCTGTTTGATCATTTAGAGTTTTCTTTTCACCTACTGCTTGAGTCCACACCAGGTTCTTCCAAATGGACAGCAGAATCTTTTTCATATCTAAAAGGTATAGACATTGAAGAGAGTGTGATGCAGGACACCAACATTTTCATTACTGAATCATGATTGATGCAATGACATTTTATATTTTTCACTCTTTATGAGTTTTGGCTGACTTGGTCTTTTTCATTTTTCCACCCATACCTTTTGAGCACAACTCGAACAGAACAGCAGAAGACAGAACAAGCATTAGAACATGAAGGTAATCAAAGACACATTGAATACAACATGTGTACATAATAAATTGTCAGCATTAAACAGTAATTGGTGTGACACTAGTGTGCAATATTCTGTAAGATTCTGTTTGGTCATGTAGAGTTTTCTTTTCACCTACTGCTTGAGTCCACATCAGGTTCTTCCAAATGGACAGCACAATCCTTTTCATATCTAAAAGGTATAGACATTGAAGAGAGGTTGATACAGGACACCAACATTTTTATTACTGAATCATGATTGATGCAATGACATTTTATATTTTTCACTCTTTATGAGTTTTGGATGACTTGGTCTTTTTCATTTTTCCACCCATACCTTTTGAGCACAACTCGAACGGAACAGCAGAGGACAGAACAAGCATTAGAAGATGAAGGTAATCAAAGACACATTGAATACAACATGTGTACATAATAAATTGTCAGCATTAAACAGTAATTGGTGTGACACTAGTGTGCAATATTCTGTAAGATTCTGTTTGATCATTTAGAGTTTTCTTTTCACCTACTGCTTGAGTCCACACCAGGTTCTTCCAAATGGACAGCAGAATCTTTTTCATATCTAAAAGGTATAGACATTGAAGAGAGTGTGATGCAGGACACCAACATTTTCATTACTGAATCATGATTGATGCAATGACATTTTATATTTTTCACTCTTTATGAGTTTTGGCTGACTTGGTCTTTTTCATTTTTCCACCCATACCTTTTGAGCACAACTCGAACAGAACAGCAGAAGACAGAACAAGCATTAGAACATGAAGGTAATCAAAGACACATTGAATACAACATGTGTACATAATAAATTGTCAGCATTAAACAGTAATTGGTGTGACACTAGTGTGCAATATTCTGTAAGATTCTGTTTGGTCATGTAGAGTTTTCTTTTCACCTACTGCTTGAGTCCACATCAGGTTTTTCCAAATGGACAGCAGAATCCTTTCATATCTAAAAGGTATAGACATTGAAGAGAGGTTGATACAGGACACCAACATTTTTATTACTGAATCATGATTGATGCAATGACATTTTATATTTTTCACTCTATGAGTTTTGGATGACTTGGTCTTTTTCATTTTTCCACCCATACCTTTTGAGCACAACTCGAACGGAACAGCAGAGGACAGAACTAGCATTAGAAGATGAAGGTAATCAAAGACACATTGAATACAACATGTGTACATAATAAATTGTCAGCATTAAACAGTAATTGGTGTGACACTAGTGTGCAATATTCTGTAAGATTCTGTTTGGTCATGTAGAGTTTTCTTTTCACCTACTGCTTGAGTCCACATCAGGTTTTTCCAAATGGACAGCAGAATCCTTTCATATCTAAAAGGTATAGACATTGAAGAGAGGTTGATACAGGACACCAACATTTTTATTACTGAATCATGATTGATGCAATGACTTTTTTATATTTTTCACTCTTTATGAGTTTTGGCTGACTTGGTCTTTTTCATTTTTCCACCCATACCTTTTGAGCACAACTCGAACGGAACAGCAGAGGACAGAACAAGCATTAGAAGATGAAGGTAATCAAAGACACATTGAATACAACATGTGTACATAATAAATTGTCAGCATTAAACAGTAATTGGTGTGACACTAGTGTGCAATATTCTGTAAGATTCTGTTTGATCATTTAGAGTTTTCTTTTCACCTACTGCTTGAGTCCACACCAGGTTCTTCCAAATGGACAGCAGAATCTTTTTCATATCTAAAAGGTATAGACATTGAAGAGAGTGTGATGCAGGACACCAACATTTTCATTACTGAATCATGATTGATGCAATGACATTTTATATTTTTCACTCTTTATGAGTTTTGGCTGACTTGGTCTTTTTCATTTTTCCACCCATACCTTTTGAGCACAACTCGAACAGAACAGCAGAAGACAGAACAAGCATTAGAACATGAAGGTAATCAAAGACACATTGAATACAACATGTGTACATAATAAATTGTCAGCATTAAACAGTAATTGGTGTGACACTAGTGTGCAATATTCTGTAAGATTCTGTTTGGTCATGTAGAGTTTTCTTTTCACCTACTGCTTGAGTCCACATCAGGTTCTTCCAAATGGACAGCACAATCCTTTTCATATCTAAAAGGTATAGACATTGAAGAGAGGTTGATACAGGACACCAACATTTTTATTACTGAATCATGATTGATGCAATGACATTTTATATTTTTCACTCTTTATGAGTTTTGGATGACTTGGTCTTTTTCATTTTTCCACCCATACCTTTTGAGCACAACTCGAACGGAACAGCAGAGGACAGAACAAGCATTAGAAGATGAAGGTAATCAAAGACACATTGAATACAACATGTGTACATAATAAATTGTCAGCATTAAACAGTAATTGGTGTGACACTAGTGTGCAATATTCTGTAAGATTCTGTTTGATCATTTAGAGTTTTCTTTTCACCTACTGCTTGAGTCCACACCAGGTTCTTCCAAATGGACAGCAGAATCTTTTTCATATCTAAAAGGTATAGACATTGAAGAGAGTGTGATGCAGGACACCAACATTTTCATTACTGAATCATGATTGATGCAATGACATTTTATATTTTTCACTCTTTATGAGTTTTGGCTGACTTGGTCTTTTTCATTTTTCCACCCATACCTTTTGAGCACAACTCGAACAGAACAGCAGAAGACAGAACAAGCATTAGAACATGAAGGTAATCAAAGACACATTGAATACAACATGTGTACATAATAAATTGTCAGCATTAAACAGTAATTGGTGTGACACTAGTGTGCAATATTCTGTAAGATTCTGTTTGGTCATGTAGAGTTTTCTTTTCACCTACTGCTTGAGTCCACATCAGGTTCTTCCAAATGGACAGCACAATACTTTTCATATCTAAAAGGTATAGACATTGAAGAGAGGTTGATACAGGACACCAACATTTTTATTACTGAATCATGATTGATGCAATGACATTTTATATTTTTCACTCTTTATGAGTTTTGGATGACTTGGTCTTTTTCATTTTTCCACCCATACCTTTTGAGCACAACTCGAACGGAACAGCAGAGGACAGAACAAGCATTAGAAGATGAAGGTAATCAAAGACACATTGAATACAACATGTGTACATAATAAATTGTCAGCATTAAACAGTAATTGGTGTGACACTAGTGTGCAATATTCTGTAAGATTCTGTTTGATCATTTAGAGTTTTCTTTTCACCTACTGCTTGAGTCCACACCAGGTTCTTCCAAATGGACAGCAGAATCTTTTTCATATCTAAAAGGTATAGACATTGAAGAGAGTGTGATGCAGGACACCAACATTTTCATTACTGAATCATGATTGATGCAATGACATTTTATATTTTTCACTCTTTATGAGTTTTGGCTGACTTGGTCTTTTTCATTTTTCCACCCATACCTTTTGAGCACAACTCGAACAGAACAGCAGAAGACAGAACAAGCATTAGAACATGAAGGTAATCAAAGACACATTGAATACAACATGTGTACATAATAAATTGTCAGCATTAAACAGTAATTGGTGTGACACTAGTGTGCAATATTCTGTAAGATTCTGTTTGGTCATGTAGAGTTTTCTTTTCACCTACTGCTTGAGTCCACATCAGGTTCTTCCAAATGGACAGCACAATACTTTTCATATCTAAAAGGTATAGACATTGAAGAGAGGTTGATACAGGACACCAACATTTTTATTACTGAATCATGATTGATGCAATGACATTTTATATTTTTCACTCTTTATGAGTTTTGGATGACTTGGTCTTTTTCATTTTTCCACCCATACCTTTTGAGCACAACTCGAACAGAACAGCAGAAGACAGAACAAGCATTAGAAGATGAAGGTAATCAAAGACACATTGAATACAACATGTGTACATAATAAATTGTCAGCAATAAACAGTAATTGGTGTGACACTAGTGTGAAATATTCTGTAAGATTCTGTGTGGTCATGTAGAGTTTTCTTTTCACCTACTGCTTGAGTCCACACCAGGTTCTTCCAAATGGACAGCAGAATCCTTTTCATATCTAAAAGGTATAGACATTGAAGAGAGTGTGATGCAGGACACCAACATTTTCATTACTGAATCATGATTGATGCAATGACATTTTATATTTTTCACTCTTTATGAGTTTTGGCTGACTTGGTCTTTTTCATTTTTCCACCCATACCTTTTGAGCACAACTCGAACAGAACAGCAGAAGACAGAACAAGCATTAGAACATGAAGGTAATCAAAGACACATTGAATACAACATGTGTACATAATAAATTGTCAGCATTAAACAGTAATTGGTGTGACACTAGTGTGCAATATTCTGTAAGATTCTGTTTGGTCATGTAGAGTTTTCTTTTCACCTACTGCTTGAGTCCACATCAGGTTCTTCCAAATGGACAGCACAATCCTTTTCATATCTAAAAGGTATAGACATTGAAGAGAGGTTGATACAGGACACCAACATTTTTATTACTGAATCATGATTGATGCAATGACATTTTATATTTTTCACTCTTTATGAGTTTTGGATGACTTGGTCTTTTTCATTTTTCCACCCATACCTTTTGAGCACAACTCGAACGGAACAGCAGAGGACAGAACAAGCATTAGAAGATGAAGGTAATCAAAGACACATTGAATACAACATGTGTACATAATAAATTGTCAGCATTAAACAGTAATTGGTGTGACACTAGTGTGCAATATTCTGTAAGATTCTGTTTGGTCATGTAGAGTTTTCTTTTCACCTACTGCTTGAGTCCACATCAGGTTTTTCCAAATGGACAGCAGAATCCTTTCATATCTAAAAGGTATAGACATTGAAGAGAGGTTGATACAGGACACCAACATTTTTATTACTGAATCATGATTGATGCAATGACTTTTTTATATTTTTCACTCTTTATGAGTTTTGGCTGACTTGGTCTTTTTCATTTTTCCACCCATACCTTTTGAGCACAACTCGAACGGAACAGCAGAGGACAGAACAAGCATTAGAAGATGAAGGTAATCAAAGACACATTGAATACAACATGTGTACATAATAAATTGTCAGCATTAAACAGTAATTGGTGTGACACTAGTGTGCAATATTCTGTAAGATTCTGTTTGATCATTTAGAGTTTTCTTTTCACCTACTGCTTGAGTCCACACCAGGTTCTTCCAAATGGACAGCAGAATCTTTTTCATATCTAAAAGGTATAGACATTGAAGAGAGTGTGATGCAGGACACCAACATTTTCATTACTGAATCATGATTGATGCAATGACATTTTATATTTTTCACTCTTTATGAGTTTTGGCTGACTTGGTCTTTTTCATTTTTCCACCCATACCTTTTGAGCACAACTCGAACAGAACAGCAGAAGACAGAACAAGCATTAGAACATGAAGGTAATCAAAGACACATTGAATACAACATGTGTACATAATAAATTGTCAGCATTAAACAGTAATTGGTGTGACACTAGTGTGCAATATTCTGTAAGATTCTGTTTGGTCATGTAGAGTTTTCTTTTCACCTACTGCTTGAGTCCACATCAGGTTCTTCCAAATGGACAGCACAATACTTTTCATATCTAAAAGGTATAGACATTGAAGAGAGGTTGATACAGGACACCAACATTTTTATTACTGAATCATGATTGATGCAATGACATTTTATATTTTTCACTCTTTATGAGTTTTGGATGACTTGGTCTTTTTCATTTTTCCACCCATACCTTTTGAGCACAACTCGAACGGAACAGCAGAGGACAGAACAAGCATTAGAAGATGAAGGTAATCAAAGACACATTGAATACAACATGTGTACATAATAAATTGTCAGCATTAAACAGTAATTGGTGTGACACTAGTGTGCAATATTCTGTAAGATTCTGTTTGATCATTTAGAGTTTTCTTTTCACCTACTGCTTGAGTCCACACCAGGTTCTTCCAAATGGACAGCAGAATCTTTTTCATATCTAAAAGGTATAGACATTGAAGAGAGTGTGATGCAGGACACCAACATTTTCATTACTGAATCATGATTGATGCAATGACATTTTATATTTTTCACTCTTTATGAGTTTTGGCTGACTTGGTCTTTTTCATTTTTCCACCCATACCTTTTGAGCACAACTCGAACAGAACAGCAGAAGACAGAACAAGCATTAGAACATGAAGGTAATCAAAGACACATTGAATACAACATGTGTACATAATAAATTGTCAGCATTAAACAGTAATTGGTGTGACACTAGTGTGCAATATTCTGTAAGATTCTGTTTGGTCATGTAGAGTTTTCTTTTCACCTACTGCTTGAGTCCACATCAGGTTCTTCCAAATGGACAGCACAATACTTTTCATATCTAAAAGGTATAGACATTGAAGAGAGGTTGATACAGGACACCAACATTTTTATTACTGAATCATGATTGATGCAATGACATTTTATATTTTTCACTCTTTATGAGTTTTGGATGACTTGGTCTTTTTCATTTTTCCACCCATACCTTTTGAGCACAACTCGAACAGAACAGCAGAAGACAGAACAAGCATTAGAAGATGAAGGTAATCAAAGACACATTGAATACAACATGTGTACATAATAAATTGTCAGCAATAAACAGTAATTGGTGTGACACTAGTGTGAAATATTCTGTAAGATTCTGTGTGGTCATGTAGAGTTTTCTTTTCACCTACTGCTTGAGTCCACACCAGGTTCTTCCAAATGGACAGCAGAATCCTTTTCATATCTAAAAGGTATAGACATTGAAGAGAGTGTGATGCAGGACACCAACATTTTCATTACTGAATCATGATTGATGCAATGACATTTTATATTTTTCACTCTTTATGAGTTTTGGCTGACTTGGTCTTTTTCATTTTTCCACCCATACCTTTTGAGCACAACTCGAACAGAACAGCAGAAGACAGAACAAGCATTAGAACATGAAGGTAATCAAAGACACATTGAATACAACATGTGTACATAATAAATTGTCAGCATTAAACAGTAATTGGTGTGACACTAGTGTGCAATATTCTGTAAGATTCTGTTTGGTCATGTAGAGTTTTCTTTTCACCTACTGCTTGAGTCCACATCAGGTTTTTCCAAATGGACAGCAGAATCCTTTCATATCTAAAAGGTATAGACATTGAAGAGAGGTTGATACAGGACACCAACATTTTTATTACTGAATCATGATTGATGCAATGACTTTTTTATATTTTTCACTCTTTATGAGTTTTGGCTGACTTGGTCTTTTTCATTTTTCCACCCATACCTTTTGAGCACAACTCGAACAGAACAGCAGAAGACAGAACAAGCATTAGAACATGAAGGTAATCAAAGACACATTGAATACAACATGTGTACATAATAAATTGTCAGCATTAAACAGTAATTGGTGTGACACTAGTGTGCAATATTCTGTAAGATTCTGTTTGGTCATGTAGAGTTTTCTTTTCACCTACTGCTTGAGTCCACATCAGGTTCTTCCAAATGGACAGCACAATCCTTTTCATATCTAAAAGGTATAGACATTGAAGAGAGTGTCATGCAGGACACCAATATTTTCAATACTGAATCATGATTTATGCAATGACATTTTATATTTTTCACTCTTTATGAGTTTTGGATGACTTGGTCTTTTTCATTTTTCCACCCATACCTTTTGAGCACAACTCGAACGGAACAGCAGAGGACAGAACAAGCATTAGAAGATGAAGGTAATCAAAGACACATTGAATACAACATGTGTACATAATAAATTGTCAGCATTAAACAGTATTGGTGTGACACTAGTGTGCAATATTCTGTAAGATTCTGTTTGGTCATGTAGAGTTTTCTTTTCACCTACTGCTTGAGTCCACACCAGGTTCTTCCAAATGGACAGCAGAATCCTTTTCATATCTAAAAGGTATAGACATTGAAGAGAGTGTCATGCAGGACACCAATATTTTCATTACTGAATCATGATTTATGCAATGACATTTTATATTTTTCACTCTTTATGAGTTTTGGCTGACTTGGTCTTTTTCATTTTTCCACCCATACCTTTTGAGCACAACTCGAACGGAACAGCAGAGGACAGAACAAGCATTAGAAGATGAAGGTAATCAAAGACACATTGAATACAACATGTGTACATAATAAATTGTCAGCATTAAACAATATTGGTGTGACACTAGTGTGCAATATTCTGTAAGATTCTGTTTGGTCATGTAGAGTTTTCTTTTCACCTACTGCTTGAGTCCACACCAGGTTCTTCCAAATGGACAGCAGAATCTTTTTCATATCTAAAAGGTATAGACATTGAAGAGAGGTTGATACTGGACACCAACATTTTCATTACTTAATCATGATTGATGGAATGACATTTTATATTTTTCACTCTTTATGAGTTTTGGCTGACTTGGTCTTTTTCATTTTTCCACCCATACCTTTTGAGCACAACTCGTACTGAACAGCAGAGGACAGAACAAGCATTAGAAGATGAAGGTAATCAAAGACACATTGAATACAACATGTGTACATAATAAATTGTCTGCATTAAACAGTAATTGGTGTGACACTAGTGTGCAATATTCTGTAAGATTCTGTTTGGTCCTGTAGAGTTTTCTTTTCACCTACTGCTTGAGTCCACATCAAGTTCTTCCAAATGGACAGCAGAATCCTTTTCATATCTAAAAGGTATAGACCAGAGGTGGGGACTCGAGTCACAACGTGAATTGTTACCGGGCGGGGTGTAAAATGGACACAAATTAAGTATTATATCGCGATCGATCGATCGCCAGTGGTTGTTGCCAGAGCGAACTTGTAACTCATTGAATCATAGATAAGGATCAGAGGTAAATAAACTAGATTTTTTTTTTCGGCGTGAGAAATCTGGGGGGCCTTATAAGAAAAGGCTCTTCCCCCTACTGTTACCTCATTCATTTGTGGAACTAATAAAAGACCAGCACTCTGTGATCTTAGTGGACGTGGGGGTTCATAGTAGAAAATAAGTTCCTGGAGGTATTCAGGAGCAAGCCCGTGCAGTGCTTTATATGTTAATAATAGAATTTTAAAATCAATACGGGGGAAGAGCCTTTTCTTATAACGCCCCTGTTACGGAACAGCTCCGGACCCTTCCCTGTGGGCGTGCCGCTATGTTGTCTGCGTGTCGTTATGTCCATGTTTGTACTTCCGTGGGTGTGGGTTGTTTGTGAGCGTGTTCGTGGTTACACCTGTGCCTTGTCTCGAGGTCACGTGGGTCTGTGTAATTCACCTATTTAATGTGCGTTAACGCGGTGTCTTGTGCTCGTCTTTGTCTAAAGTTTCGTGTCTGCGTGAGTGTGTCTGTCGTGCTGCTCGCGCTCCACCCGGAGCTTCACATTGTGCAAATAAAACGTGTGTTTACCGTCAACGGCGTGGTGCCTGCCTCCTTCACCTCGCCGTCACAGCCCCCCAGCTTTGGAACAACCTTCCAAATTGCATACGGGACTCTGACACAGTCAAAATCTTTAAGTCTAGGTTGAAAACCCACCTATTTGGTTTAGCGTTTGATAATTAATATCCCCCCTTAGATAAATGTACAGATTCAGGGGTTTATAGACGAAGGGTTTTATGGTAGACTGGGGCGCTGGTGCTGTCGTCCTGTCACTGCTCGTGGTCACTCAAGTTTGTTGACAGGGCAGTGGATGGATGCCATTGTCTCAGAATGCCCCCAAGCCTATGTTACCTTCTGGTTCTGCCTTTTTAGCTAGGCTGTAATAGTTTAACTTAATGCCGGAGTTGCTGCCACACTCCTGAAATGTGTTTAATTTTATCTGTCCTGTATATGTCCTCATACAGAGCTAATTTTCCCTGTTTTATTTTCTCCACATGGCTGCCCGCCTGCTCGAGGAAAAATGAGATGAGGAGAGACAAGCGATCCATCCAGTGCCAGCCACCTACTGCCTGACCGGATGAGCCTACACCATGATGGACATTACTACATCTTTTCCTTTTCTTTATTTCTTTCTGTTTAAATTGTTGTTGTTGTCATGGTGACCGGTGTCGGCCAGAGGAGGAAGGGTTCCCCTCCTGAGTCTTGGTTCCTCTCAAGGTTTCTTCCTCATGCAAAAAACTAGGGAGTTTTTCCTTGCCACTGTCGCCCTTGGCTTGCTCACTGGGGGCTAGGACTCAGCACTTGTAAACTGCTTTGTGACAACAACTGTTGTAAAAAGCGCTATATAAATAAAATTTGATTGATTGATTGAAATCGGATGTGTGGCGTGAGAGCGTGTGAAGACAGTCAAATGCGTGTGTCTCACGCTCAATGCGTGAGAGTTGGCAACCCGGGGTTCTGTATCTGAACTCAGGGAAGAGAGCCTCTCTCTGTCACCATCATATCCAGTTCTATCTCAGCATGGATTGTGTATTTGAAGACATCTACGTCGAGAAAAAAAAATATTGACAAAAGTGGAGCGAGTTTTCAGCTATGGGGACATCATTCTACGGCCTCATCGTGCACAAATGACATACAGACTTTTGGCCAGTTTGGTCTTTTGCAAATGCAATGCAGAATAGTTTACTGAAATGTCTAAAGTTGCATTCCTGATTCCTGTTCATTGTTCAGTTCTTATATTTGTTTGTCTTGTGTCACTCACACATGGACACACATGTTCTCCAAGAAACCAGATAAGAGAAGAGAGGGAAAAATGCTGTTATGGTTCTTTGTATTGTACTGTGAAAATATCAGCACTTTTTATTTGAACATGGAGTTCTACTTATGACTTTTTCACAGAATATTTATTTCTGGAAAATTGTAGTTTAAAGTATGAATATTTTTGCAGCTAATTTTAACAAATTGAACTGTGCAATAAAGAGGTGTAATTTAAATTTTTTTTATACTTCGTGTTTTCAGTTGCACATGTTTTATCAAGATTTGGGGAGAATACAGATTTAAAAAAGAACACATGTCTATTATTTACATTTAAAATATACCTGCAACATTGGTTAAAAAAAAAAAGACTCGAAAGGACTTGAAATTCCAAGTTTCAGACTTGGGACTTGACTTGACTGTTGCCTGTCTTGACTCGAGACTTGACTTGACTTGACTGTCTTTGCTTGAGACTTGACTCGGGACTTGAGGATAAAGACTTGGACTTACTTGAGACTTGCAAAACACTGACTTGGTCCCACCTCTGATAATTCATATCCAATATACAGTCATGTCCTTCAGGTAACTTCTGTTTACCCTCCACTGACTGCAGGCCTTGTTGCATATATTTTGCAATTAGTAAATCAATATAGGCCTACAATTAAGACAGTAAAAGACCGTAAAGTAGGAGAAGGAGTTATAGGCTACTGAATGTTGTCATTACATGAATGCAGATGGGCATTTTTCACAGGTAATGGGGAACTTCCCGTTTCTTCTTTCACAAATGAATGTAATTTATGTTGCCTAACAAAACCTATACAACAGAAGACGTTCAGCTTAACACATAGATTTGCAAACTCTACCTTAATTATTTGTATGTGGTCGTCCTCACGTTATCTATCATTGATTTCGGCTAGTGCGACTAGTTTATCAGGTGACCAGTCGGCTAAAAATGCTTAGTAGTTTAGTGCTGTATGAGACATTTTACAACACAAGAAAATGATTTCACGTTGGGCTTAGAGGGCAAACGGTACGATTTGACTTGATGTGTATGTGACCTGGCTGGTGGGGACGGGAGAAGAAGTCTATCTGTGAGCGTGTGTGCTGTGCTGAAGACGCTTCCTTCCACTCGCTGAACTGAACTGCTGCAGCGCATCTGGTGTTAAAGGAAGAGAGAGGTCGGGTGTGTGAGGTGGTGGCTCATTTCAGGGCATTGTTTTTAATCGCTCAGGCTTTCAAAAGATCATTTCAAGCCGACCTCAGTAAAATGATAATAATAAAAAAAAAAAAAACGAAGTTTCAAAAGGGCACTTTCGTTGATAAAGGGCAGAGTTGGTGGTGCTTTAGCACCACCTGATGTCTATGTGTGCACGCCACTGTTATATATACATATTATCATAACATGTATGTAAATTATCGAATGAATATCAAGTTCATTTCGGCATCATGGACAGTTAAATGACTTCATGAATTCAGTTAAATGATTTCGTTCATGTATATCAATATCAACATTGCACTGAATCCTATCGCATTATCAACGTGCCGAATTTGGAATGTTCCAGAAATCACAACAATTATTAATTTTATATGCTTTACAAGGCAATAAAATGACTTCATTGCTGTTTTGGTTAACTCATTTTGCTCGTAATCTGCCAGTTAAAATCCAAAGTTTTTGTTAGCCTCAGATGTGGCACGAAATTATCACTTTAATTCTGATGCTAAATTAACGAGCTAATCAAACACGTTGAGATGAGTTTTAGACATAAAATCAGTCAAGCAGGTTCCAGCACAAAAGTCAGACAGGTGCGCTGTAAAAGGTTCGGTCACACTTTATCGCTCGGGCTGCGCTACAGCGTCTGTTCTCAGATGCGCTCCCACTACTGATCGGTAAGGGGGCTTTGACCTGCTCTGTTTCCGACCTGGTGGCCCGAAGCTCCCTCAGGGACACCATATCGACAGCGAGCTTAGTGCGGAAAACCGATCAACACAGCGCGGTGCAGCCCAGAAGCCCCGAACTCACAAGCTCCTCCAAGCTCTGCCTCCAAGTAACGTGGATTACAGGTACGCACCACTGCGCCCGGTGGGTTTTGGAGAGATCTGCTCAGCTCTTAATAAAGAGACTTAGCCGGTGCTGACATGTTTCCAGTGGCCTTATATATGAATAGTCTGTTTTAAAAACTACAAAAAGTGTGAATACAAAGTGTGTTGGTCATGGGACTAATGTTTCAAACCAAATAAGCGCCTGGGGTTTATGGAATGAAAGTAATCATAAAATGAAGGTTAATTCAAGGTGGGTTCTTAAAACGCCTGATGAAATTAGTAATTTAATACGATAAATCGTTTCAAACTATAACTATAGGTGACCTTGCCCGTTCTTGGCGTAATGGGTAGCGCACTGGTCAGTCACGCAGAACGACGAGAGTTCAAATCCGCCACCGGGTGTGTGACCCCATAACTTCAATAATGATATTGAGCGTGGAGGCCCTGGATCAGGGAGCCGAGAGGAAACGCGCTGCGCTAGGTTTCTTAATGACAGTGATGAGAATGACGGGCTCAGTTACAGGAGGATCACAAGGGCCAATAGATCAATACCCAGTGCCCACCTCACCGGTGCCTGATAGCCAACAGGGCACATTTTTAGTTGCCACTACCGGTTTTTTTTTTTTTTTGTTCAATCTGAAAAATCGAACTATGCATTATTTATAATATATACGTAAAATATCCAATGAATATCAAGTTCATTTCAGCACCTTGGACAGTTAAATGACTTCATGACTTTATTTAAATGACTTCCTTCGTGTATATCAAAATCACCTTTCCACTATACAAAAGCTGTTCAGTCCATCTCATGACATTATGTCAATGCACAGAATTTGAAATGTGCCGGATATCCTGACGTCGTAATCGCAATGCGCATGCGCATATGTCGTGTATTTTAACATGCGCATATACCGGCAGTATCATTTCCGGTTATCTCGGGCTCGACTACAGAGACACGTCAACAATGACGTTTTACAACACGGAGACTGCTGTTTAACCTGTCTCAGGACTGAGTTATCTCACTTCACTATTAAACACATACTGTGATTAAGTCTATTCTTTTATTTGCATTTTAGTGTGGAACAAAGATCAGGTAGACAGGAGAGATGTGTGTGAGGGCGACCTGTTTTAGGTCGATGAAGAAGTAGGAGAAGCCACACGGCTCGAGTGTAGGGTGACAGTGCTTTAGAAGATAGATGCTATGAATGTTGTTTTTAGATTTATGTTTATGGGGACTAAAACATTTTGTTGGTGAAAAGTAAGTAGTGGAGTAATGTTTTGAGTAATGTTACCTGGCAATGTGAGTATGACTTAATGTCAGGAAAAGTAAATGTTAAAAGGCAAAACCCCCAGAAACTGTATTTGTTCAGATGTTTCCTGATTTACTTTATTGTAAATACTATTGAAGCTGGTAAATTGTTGATGTCAAATGAGGGCCACATTAGGCAACACTGTAGACTATTAGTGACAGTGTATTCTAATTATATAGCCTTTCCTGGCTGATTTTATTTTGTAAACAGTTTTTTTTTTTTATTAAATTGCACTTGATACTGTTTCTCATTGTATTTGCTACATTTTGTATTTTTGCAGATTTCTTTAGATGATTCGAGACCTGCTCATGTGTTGCTGGGACAACTTTGTGCAATCATGTGGTGGCATTGCTTTATCAAACTGCACATTATTCACAACTAAGAGTTCCTGCTGTTCCTCCTGTCCTGAGCTGCACAGAGAGTGAGCAGCAATGGCACAAGCCAAGATCTTTGGTAAGTAATAATATTCTAAACTTTGTACATTTGTGTAAAAATGTAGGGTGCTATGAAAAATGTCAATAAACACAGAATACAGTCATATTGTCACGTAGGGCTACGCCTCCTCTCGTAGCTGTCACTCTGGGTTCCCTCATGTCTGTATTCCCTGCCTGTTTATCCCGCCCTGCTCGTTGTCTCTGTGATTTCCCATTGTTTGCCACGCCCCTGTTATCATTGTTCGCACCTGGTCCTTGTCTAGTCCTGTGTATAAAAGTCCCTGTGTCTCCCATGTCCGTATTGGTCTTTTTGTTCAAACCTGTGCCTAGTCATTCCAGCTGTTCGTAAGTTTGCGCCTTTGTGTTATCCGTCTCCCATGTGTTTTGCCTTTTGTTCCTTAGTTAGTCTGTCTTGTTGTTTTCTGTACCCGTTGTCATGCCTGTGTATATTTCATGTATGGACTGCCTTCCCGATCTGACCTGCGCCCGTTATTTCGACTCTGTCAATGGAATTTCCTTTAATAAATCTCGCTCTCAGCGTTTGTGTCCGCCTCCCTGTTCTGCCCAGCGCAGGTCGTTACACATATACTACTTATTTTAAATTACAAAGACATCATTTCAGATATTAAGACTGCAAAATGTAATTGATTTAAAAAATAAAAAGCACATATACCACTGTGCTGCTGACAGTGATCCACCACCCATATAATATCTGCTCAGGGGTGGTCTGGGCCATAAATGAGTGGAGTGAAGACAATCAATCTATGCAGAGAAATTGAATGATCTTTAGTTGTTGAACTACTAAGCTGGCCTGAAAAGAATTGTGCCAACTAAAGTGGCCAATAATTATACCTACTCACCATAACGGAAGTACTGTTTTGCATAAACAAACTTTAGTATGCATCATTACAGTAACATACAAATGAATATAAAATACCACAGTATAGATTGAGTTATTCAACCATGCACATTAGCAGTATGAGTATAAATAAAGTGATCTCTGTAGATATATCTCTGATCATTAGGATCCTCTGCTCTGTAAGTTATGTTGACTGCTCTTACCTAGAAGCAAAGCAGGGCACACTGCAGCTGAAGTGTCATCATAACTACTACTGGCAGATCCAGGGGCAGATGCTCATCACAGGAATGGACTGGTGTGACTTTGTTGTTTTTGCTGAGGAGGACATGTTGGTGCAGCGCATATTGAAAGATGCACAGGTAATTAACACCATTAAACAAAAGGTGGACCATTTCTTTTTTCACATATACATGCCCAGATGTCTATAAACTCAGTTTGTATGTTTGTATATATTGTTGTATTTGTTTAAAATGTTCTTATAACCCTGATAAGGATCTGTAGAATAGAAAAACATTTGAATGTCATTGGCACAGTTCTGATATTTAAAAAAAAAAAACAACTCAATAGACAAATCACAAGCACTTTGTTTCAAAATAAAATTATTTATTTTCCTTCACTTTGTCATTGTTTTACATTTCGTCAAGCTTAAGTACAAACAAGTGAAACATTTATATTAAATATTAAACATTAAAAGTGAAGCCCATTAGATGTGAAGTAACTATTTAGAAAAAGTAAGTGGTCATAGTTCAAACTGCAGGAAGTGTACATGAAAAGTAAACACATGGATAACATGCATATGCACCCTTAAATATTTATCACACATTTGCAACATTGGTCCTGGGGGCTATTCCACGAAGCGAGCTTATGAAAGCGGCGCTTATTAGAGTGAGCCTCGCTTGAGTTAGCCAAACAGTTCACTTCCGTCTAGTTCCGTTCCACTAACGAAATCCAGACTCAACCTGTTCCCGCTAATTCAAGCCCGGCTTTTGTAATCGGCGATCATGCGCGTGCACACAGTATTTACACAGCCTCACTAATCGATATTCGAAAAGGCAAGAAAATGTCGAAAGAGCTGAAAGAACAAGCAGCTTTTTTTTCTTCTGCTGAACAGGAGCTACTCATACGTCTTTATGAGGAATATAAAGACGTTATTATGAAGAAAGGCAACACGTCCTGTATTAATAAAGCCAGAGAAGCTGCCTGGCACAATATTGCAGACAGATTAAATGCGTGAGCATATAATTTAATCCATTCATTGGCATTTTAAAAGTGTTATAGTAAATTAATAATGTTAATAATTTCCTGATGTAGAAGTAACATGAGCGGGGTTAGGAGAACGTGGCAACTGTATAAAATATTTTAGCAACCAGAAAGAAAACTGCTACTGCTGCTGCTGCTGGTGGGCCTCCTGTAGCAGCCCTCACTCCTGCAGAAGACCTTGCTTTAGAGCAAAACAGCGGACGCCCCATCATTGTGGGAATCGAAGGAGGAACATCATCTGATCCTGTCTGTCCTCATGATACACAGCCTTATGTTAAAGGTAGGTTCAGTTGTTTCTCAGATTTTACATTTTTGTTCTTTGTTTCTTCTGTCCACAGGCTCAGCAAGACAATTAATACATTTCTCTTTCCAAAAAAAACGCCTCTTGTTTTATGTTAATAGTGTTAATGAACAAATTCAAACAAAATATTCCCTTAACTAAAGTAAGTGTTTGCATACATGTCCCTCACAGCTCTACCATCCATGTGGTCTGCAATTAAAATGTCATCTTCCCATTGCTCCAACTGCACTCTTGGCATTTCTTCTTTTTGCAGTATTGCCACATTGTGCAAAACTGCACAGGCTGCTTTAATGTCACAGGCTCTCTCAGGGGTCACTCTGAGATGGCGCAAGCAGTTAAATCTGCTGTTTAACTGTCCAAATGCCATCTCAATGCATGCCCTTGTCTTTGAATGTGCATGATTGAACCTCCTCTCTGCATCTGTTGTAGAGTCTGCATATGGGGTAAGGAGAAAAGGTTGGCAGGGGTAACCCCTATCCCCAAGCAGTAAGCCAGGAAAAGCACCTACGATTATAAGGAGTAGAGTTAAACACTGAGGCCAAATCTGCACTATTTTGTGTGGTTGGAGTATTCTTACCTTGGGCAAACCTCTGTGCCAGTGAGGAGGCACGAAATATCCTGGAATCGTGCACCGAGCCGGGCCATTTTACCTCAATGTTGGAGAATAGAAATTGGCTGGTGCAAACCATTTAGAACAATGGCAAAAGTGACAAAGGGTGAAAGTTATTCAAACCCATGAACTGACATGCTTTACATTTTCTGTTGGGTAGGCAAAACTTGCATGTACCTGTACATTGATGCTGTGAAATAATTTTTTGGTTCACATAGTCTGCCTCCATGGGTACAGATGGAGCCTTTATCCAGATGTGAGTACAGTCTATAGCACCAATGACATTTGGAAATCCTAGACAATTCAATGCGTTTTGAATTGAAGGAATTTTAGCATGAAATAGTTGATTAAGATGAATACAAAGCACTTTGGTAAGTGCTCTGGATAAGAGCGTCTGTTAAAGTCATATAAATTTAACTCCAAGTTACTGATCAAACCAACACTACTTCTCATGAATACATGCCAGCTGTTCTGAAAAGGATGGGAAGGATGCCTCTGTGACCAGGGAATTTAATGAATATATTAAGGAAGCGCTTAAGCGCAAGGTAAACCTTTCGAATTTCGCTGCAGAACGTTGCCTTACTAAGATGTTATGCATCCCCAAAGCTGTACAGAAATGCACGACTGGCAAAGAAGCACAAAGCGATACAGACTGTTTGGGGTTTGGTAAGAGCTTTACTACGTCTAGTGGTCTTCTCAATATATGGCCCCGGTAATTTACAAAGATATATAATACTGTGTCTTCTGAACCTGTAGCATCGGCGCAGATGGAAATTCTGAAGTGAGGGGGACCAAGCTGTACAATATATGCGTTTATGCTTGTAGATGCTAGATTTCGGATGGGGTCAATATAAATCTGGAGGGGACATGTCCCCCCCGTCCCCAGTGCCATCTGCGCCCCTGACCTGTAGTGCTCAAATAAGTAGTCATCTGGAAAGCCCAGTGGATCTGTCCTGTCCTGGAATGACCTTGGAGCTGATAGCATGAATGCTCTGTGCACTATACACACTCCCTCATCTACTGGATTCTCTACAAATGGGCATGCCATGGTCAATCAGCCTTCAGCCTTCACTGTTAGCTGCTCTTTTTATAGCTTACATTTTGGATTATTTGTATCACCTGTATGAAAATCTTGGTAAGGTATTTGTCTGTATCCATTTCCTTTTTGCACCATTAAGTTAACCACACATTTACATTATTTATACTGAACATATGTAAATTGCAAAGTGATATGATTTGCTTGTAATTTGAACACAAAAGAGGAAGTATGGGGATAAATATATACCTAAAAGTATCTTCACCTAAATTACTCAGTATTAATAATTATTAATACTCAGGTACAAAGAATTGTATTTTTTGTGATATAGAGTTTATGCTAATGTATGTTTCTGCACCATAACTGCGATTAGACACTGTATTCCATTTTACACTGACCTGAATTTGTGAAGATTAAACCAATACATTAAAATGTGCAGAAACCTCACTGAATAACATTGAATATGTACTCTTAAGATCGAAATATAAATTGCATTTTGAAATATAATTATTAAATTTTGATAATAATAACCTGCAATCATTCCAAACTAATAATTCCCTTCCCTTAACTAAAGTAAGTGTTTGCATACATGTCCCTCACAGCTCTACCATCCATGTGGTCTGCAATTAAAATGTCGTCTTCCCATTGCTCCAACTGCACTCTTGGCATTTCTTCTTTTTGCAGTATTGCCACATTGTGCAAAACTGCACAGGCTGCTTTAATGTCACAGGCTCTCTCAGGAGTCACTCTGAGATGGTGCAAGCAGTTAAATCTGCTCTTTAACTGTCCAAATGCCATCTCAATGCATGCCCTTGTCTTTGAATGTGCATGATTGAACCTCCTCTCTGCATCTGTTGTAGGGTCTGCATATGGGGTAAGAAGAAAAGGTTGGCAGGGGTAACCCCTATCCCCAAGCAGTAAGCCAGGAAAAGCACCTACGATTATAAGGAGTAGAGTTAAACACTGAGGCCAAATCTGCACTATTTTGTGTGGTTGGAGTATTCTTACCTTAGCAAACCTCTGTGCCAGTGAGGAGGCACGAAATATCCTGGAATCGTGCACCGAGCCGGGCCATTTTACCTCAATGTTGGAGAATAGAAATTGGCTGGTGCAAACCATCTAGAACAATGGCAAAAGTGACAAAGGGTGAAAGTTATTCAAACCCATGAACTGACATGCTTTACAATTTCTGTTGGGTAGGCAAAACTTGCATGTACCTGTACATTGATGCTGTGAAATAATTTTTTGGTTCACATAGTCTGCCTCCATGGGTACAGATGGAGCCTTTATCCAGATGTGAGTACAGTCTATAGCACCAATGACATTTGGAAATCCTAGACAATTCAATGCGTTTTGAATTGAAGGAATTTTAGCATGAAATAGTTGATTAAGATGAATACAAAGCACTTTGGTAAGTGCTCTGGATAAGAGCGTCTGTTAAAGTCATATAAATTTAACTCCAAGTTACTGATCAAACCAACACTACTTCTCATGAATACATGCCAGCTGTTCTGAAAAGGATGGGAAGGATGCCTCTGTGACCAGGGAATTTAATGAATATATTAAGGAAGCGCTTAAGCGCAAGGTAAACCTTTCGAATTTCGCTGCAGAACGTTGCCTTACTAAGATGTTATGCATCCCCAAAGCTGTACAGAAATGCACGACTGGCAAAGAAGCACAAAGCGATACAGACTGTTTGGGGTTTGGTAAGAGCTTTACTACGTCTAGTGGTCTTCTCAATATATGGCCCCGGTAATTTACAAAGATATATAATACTGTGTCTTCTGAACCTGTAGCATCGGCGCAGATGGAAATTCTGAAGTGAGGGGGACCAAGCTGTACAATATATGCGTTTATGCTTGTAGATGCTAGATTTCGGATGGGGTCAATATAAATCTGGAGGGGACATGTCCCCCCCGTCCCCAGTGCCATCTGCGCCCCTGACCTGTAGTGCTCAAATAAGTAGTCATCTGGAAAGCCCAGTGGATCTGTCCTGTCCTGGAATGACCTTGGAGCTGATAGCATGAATGCTCTGTGCACTATACACACTCCCTCATCTACTGGATTCTCTACAAATGGGCATGCCATGGTCAATCAGCCTTCAGCCTTCACTGTTAGCTGCTCTTTTTATAGCTTACATTTTGGATTATTTGTATCACCTGTATGAAAATCTTGGTAAGGTATTTGTCTGTATCCATTTCCTTTTTGCACCATTAAGTTAACCACACATTTACATTATTTATACTGAACATATGTAAATTGCAAAGTGATATGATTTGCTTGTAATTTGAACACAAAAGAGGAAGTATGGGGATAAATATATACCTAAAAGTATCTTCACCTAAATTACTCAGTATTAATAATTATTAATACTCAGGTACAAAGAATTGTATTTTTTGTGATATAGAGTTTATGCTAATGTATGTTTCTGCACCATAACTGCGATTAGACACTGTATTCCATTTTACACTGACCTGAATTTGTGAAGATTAAACCAATACATTAAAATGTGCAGAAACCTCACTGAATAACATTGAATATGTACTCTTAAGATCGAAATATAAATTGCATTTTGAAATATAATTATTAAATTTTGATAATAATAACCTGCAATCATTCCAAACTAATAATTACAGTACTCAATTAAATGTATAAAGATGTTATAATATATGCTACATCCACAGCCATTTAATGGATAGAACTGCAGCGGAACCTTGTTCCTCAATTCAGTTTCCCGGATGGCGAGACTGACATCACGCTGCTCAGCCAATAGAAGCGGTCCGGCTAAGCTAAGCCTCAACTCTAGCCTGGTACGGAGCAGGTTAGTTCAAACGTATATGTTGCTGTAGTAACTGAGCGAGGCTCAAGTCTAGCCTCTTTTGTGGAACCGAATTTGAGCAAAATGAGCCAGGCTTGTCTTTAAAAGCCCGGCTTACTGAGTTAGCTCGCTTCGTGGAATACCCCCCTGGAGTACCATTGCCCTGCTGTTTTTCCTTATTTAGTAAACCTACCTCAAATCATGAAAGCCTTAATTGCAGCAGGGAAACATCAGGAGAAATTCTGTAACATTTCTAAAATAATAACAAAAAGCCCTGTACATGAATGTAAAAAGTATTCTTGGGAAAGAGCAAATGTTATATATTCTGTACTCATACAGACCTTTCCACCATCCGAGGCCCATTTCTTGACAAGAGGACCATTCTGGTAGCTGGAGAGAAGACATGCCACAGTAAACAATTTGATTGATACTTCCTGTGATGGAGAGTGGTATTACAGTGTCAAATAGTTTGTTTTCTTTAATTCGTCTAATCATCCTCTCCACATGTACCCTTAGACGTGCAATATGCTGGGTCTCTCTCACATCATCTTCCAGCATCTGTGTTCTCTTGTGCAGGAAAGCAGGCCTGTGTACTTTACAAGGAACCAGGTCATCAACAAGGAATCCCTTGTCTACCATAATGGCCATGTGAGGTGTCAGTAGAGATGTGATGCCTGACTGCCTGAAGATTTCCTTGTCACTAATGGACCCCTGGTAAAGTGCTGATACAAATGTCACAGCTCCATGTGGTGCCATCCCCAACATACCTTTGAAAGTGCAGTGGGACTTGTATGTTGAAAATACTTCACTTTGCAGCAGTAAAGATGATGGAGTCTGGCAGCGAAGCTCTGTGCAGTCAATCACTACCTGTGTGTCTGGGTACCTTGAGAACTCCTTGGGCAGGTGAGCCTTTATGACTTCGGGTGGCATCCAGATACACATGGATCCCAGCAGGGTGTAAAGGCCTGTAAAGGGTGTAAAGAAGTTGGCCCACGTAATGATGATCCGGCTCACAGTGGTGCGGTGAATAAAAAATCTGTGCCCAAGATCCCTCTGTTTTAGGCCAACCGACAAGTACATCAGAAAGAGGAACAGCTCTTCAATTGGTGTTAGCTTCTGGATTGGGCAAAAACAAAGAGAAAACATACACAAATTATATTTTTAAAAGATTAAAATAATATACACAGTCCGGTCACATTATAAACAGCCCTTGTAACCGTACTCTTTGTGGATGTTTTCAGTTAATTAGGTTATATAGGATCAGATCATATAGCACTTTGTAGTTATACAATAATCAGACTGTAATCTCAATGTGACCTCAATGTGACAGACTCCCCCACCAAGGGCACTACCCGTCCCGGGGTGCCAACAGGACCCGGTGCCCCGAACCCACATCGGGAGCGGGAACATGTGCATGTGTTTCCCTACTCCAGTTCTCAACACACCTCTACCATATTGTTCTTACTGATAAACATGTGTGTGTTAAGAGCTGGGTGAGGGAGAAAAAACATGAACTGTCAACATGGATAGCAAGGGTGAAATACCTGATTTAAGAAAATGCAAATATTTGTTACTACCAAAATAACGACATGAACTGAATTTTAGCCAGTCTTTTCAACATCCAAATAGTGCATTGAATACACCAGGGATATATTTTAGGATTCAAGCAACTGCTGCACGTTCGCCTGCTAAACTTAAAGTACATTAACTGCCTGTAAATAAAACGTATTTTGTATTCTACTTAGTGCACTACACAATGAGTGGGGAGCTATTTGGGTCATGATCTAATCAAACACAGCTACACGGTTACGCGGTTATGTCTTGTGATTATCCGTCTCACCTGTGGCTCGTCTCGTCATCACTTGGGGTTTATGGGGTCTGTCTATTTAATGTACGTTCGCGCAGTGTCCTGTGCTCGTCGTTGTCTGAGTCATACGTTTTCTGTGAGTAGCTGTGTGTTTTACGTGCGCCATCTGCGCAATATATGTACTCATATTAAAGTGACTCTGAGTGCACGGACAGCGAGCTATGTACGGAGGACGAGGGTAGTTCGCCACCCACTGAGCGTTCTGCCGGGACCGTCAAGGGGAGTAACAGCCTGGGGGTGAGCGCTCCCCCTTACCGCTCCGAGGGGAGCGCGATGGACGGCTCCCGGGGTGGGAGCCCAGCCACGCCCATGAGCTGGAGCCTGGGCAGTGAGGAGGAAGAGGAGATAGAGGTTACAGACAGCGCTCCCACTGCCAGGTTAGGAAGGCTCACACCCGGTGGAGGGTTTGCGGCGAGGGCAGGAGGAGGACCGCCCACCGCAGCGCCTGCAGCTCCCGCTCCCGACGTAAAACACACAGCTACTCACAGAAAACGTATGACTCAGACAACGACGAGCACAGGACACTGCGCGAACGTACATTAAATAGACAGACCCCATAAACCCCAAGTGATGACGAGACGAGCCACAGGTGAGACGGATAATCACAAGACATAACCGCGTAACCGTGTAGCTGTGTTTGATTAGATCATGACCCAAATAGCTCCCCACTCATTGTGTAGTGCACTAAGTAGAATACAAAATACGTTTTATTTACAGGCAGTTAATGTACTTTAAGTTTAGCAGGCGAACGTGCAGCAGTTGCTTGAATCCTAAAATATATCCCTGGTGTATTCAATGCACTATTTGGATGTTGAAAAGACTGGCTAAAATTCAGTTCATGTCGTTATTTTGGTAGTAACAAATATTTGCATTTTCTTAAATCAGGTATTTCACCCTTGCTATCCATGTTGAAAGTGCATGTTTTTTCTCCCTCACCCAGCTCTTAACACACACATGTTTATCAGTAAGAACAATATGGTAGAGGTGTGTTGAGAACTGGAGTAGGGAAACACATGCACATGTCTGGAGGAGTGCAAGGATCAACTTAGGAATCGGTGTTGGTTATATATATATTTTTGCCACACACTATGTTTGCCACATATGAGCATCTAATGGCCTTCTGGAGTCTTATTGAGCCATCAACATCCAAAATGCTTCGTGTTGGTCAGGCCAGTGGAGGCTCCCACTTGAGTGCCCTTGAGGAAGCGTTGTCAAGACCCACTGTAAGTACATCTGTTTTTTTTTCTTTCTCATATTTAATGTGTAATCTATACATGCCAGTCAGATTATTATGACCACCTCCTTGTAAATCAAGTCTTTGTGGATGTTCTCAGTTGCACTGATCATATAGGTGAACTTTAGGGTGGTAGATCTCCAGGACCAGGATCCAGCACCCCTGTTCTACAGTATCAGACTGTAGTCAGTACCTTTTTGTATACTTTATTGATCCTATTTAAACACTACAGAGCAGCTATTATTCAGGATTGGATCAGATAAAGCTTGATCCAATGTACATTTTTAAACACTCAGATTTACTGCTTGCTAAAAAAAGTCCACTAACCCAGTGTTTCTCCAAACCTGGTCCTGTGCATGCCCTGAACATTTGAGTGCTTTCACTGCTTTAACACCCCTTGCAACTTGAAAAGTGTGCTGGGAGCAGCAAAGACACTAAAATATAAAGGACAGGGCGTCTACAGGACCAGGATTGCAATTACCAATAATTTACAGCCAAAGGTATAATGTGTGCAGTGCTCTGTGAACACTGATGAATATCTAGATGACTTAGAAACTGTGAACAGACAGATCAGTTATTGTCTCTGACTTTACACCTACAAGGTGGACCCACATGGTAGGTATGCCTAGTAAAGTGGAAAGTATGTGGACAAAGCCACATTACCACACCACTACCACATCAGGGTCACGACCAGAGGCGGACGAAGTACTCAATTTCATTACTTGAGTCAAAGTACAGATACCACTGGTCAAATGCTACTCCGATACAAGTGAAAGTTGCATGTTCAAAATCTTACTTAAGTGAAAGTACTGAAGTACTTGCTTTTAAAAATACGTATTAAATCACATTAAATAATGTGACGGAAGTACACCTTCTGTCACATTTGTATAAAATACTTTATAGTTTAAAAGTATTATACATCCTACCAAATCCTCTTTGGGCATAATATTCATACAGTCTTTGATAATAATCAATAAGGCATATTCCAATGATGTACATCATTCAGGTAGTGGTAGCAGAAAAGTTTAACCTACACTTTAGTTTAAGGAACAAAAACATTTTCTAAAAACACAATTCACTGATTAGCCTAGCCTAACCTGTTTAAGCAAATTATGTTACCATATTAAAAGTCAATAATAAAATGACGGTTTTCTCTCTTTGCTAGTTAGGTATTCAGTCATCCAATACAACATTATGCTACAGTCAATATAAACAAAGACAAAGTAAAATTAGCAGTGTGGCATCTTGGTAGTCTAACCTTGCTACAACCTTTTGCAGTATGGCTAAAGCCCACCAACTCCATGCCACCCAACATGCTAACAAACTCTTTTCAAACTAGAAATCACAGCCACATTAGAATTATTGACATTAATTCTACACTGACATTAGAATGGAAACATTATTTGACAAGATTCGATTAACCCACACAGTTTCCCTTATTGATGTTTCCGTAGTTTGAATTACTTGCCAATATAATGTTAACATTATTTATAGTGATCCTAGCAGACCTAGCAGTGGAGTGAGCAGGCAAAGTCATTTCACTAGCCTTACTGCAAAGCTCCTCTGACTACATAGTCACTTAACAAAACATTTAGGCTGCATACCGTAATATACTTCCTCAGGTGGGACGGTGAATTTTGGTATGCAGTGATATAGTTTGTTTTTGGCAAACAAAGCATGCATTTAAAACGATAGGAATGATTCATCCGTTCAGAAAACTGGAACATTTTGTCGAGATACGGCCATGGGTGCAAAAGAGCATGCCAGGGTTGCCAGCTCTCACGCATTGAGCGTGAGACACACGCATTTGACCGTTTTCACACGCTCTCACGCCACAGTTCCGATATCTCACGCCAATAAAAAAATCTAGTTTATTTACCTCTGATCTATATCTATCAACCACCGGTGATCACGATATAATACTTAATTTGTGTCCATTTTTCACCGCCCCGGTAACGTTCGCCACCCCCCGATCAACAATTTACACTCGCCACCAAGTCCAGGTTCAAATCTCCCTCCAAGCGATCTTGAAAAGTTGGCAACCCTGGCATGCTCCATCACCGCCGTCTCCGCTCATGTTGCTGTTATTTAGGAGAAGAACGACTAGCGACACCGAACTTGATTTTACACCTCACAGACACATCCTTGATTGCTGATAGGCTGTCACCTGTGAAAATACTATCGGGGGAGGGGAGGAGAGTTGTGTGTGGAAGTAACGAGTAACGAGAGCTGGACAGAAATGTAGTGGAGTGATAAGTACTGTATTTGTTATTCAACTGTAGTGAAGTGAAAGTCATAAGTATTTAAAAAAAATCAACTTAAGTAAAGTACAAATACTTAAGAACTGTACTTAAGTACAGTACTTAAGTAAATGTACTTCGTTACTGCCCACCTCTGGTCACGACAGTGCTGGCAATGCTCACCCAAACAATAGCTGCTATTTACCGTAGAACAGGACAAAATCTGGTTAATAAAGTATACAGAGAAAGAGACAGATTACAGTCTTTTTTTTTTGTTAATGGCCCACCTCCACCCCCCAATCTTTGGAGGACAACTTTGTTCTTATGTACAGTTCAAATGACAATTATAACAATTCTGTATAATATAGTGATAACAATATGCAAAGTGATAATTATTGGGGTTAGGTGGACCAAGAAAAGAGGGGGAGAGAAAGAATAAAAAGGGAAAAGACAGAAGGGCAGGAGGAAAAACAACCAGCTCAAATGACTACTGCAAAGAAGAGCAGAAAGTGTACCCAAGACATATAGCACACATGACTGTGATGTATGTGTGTGTGTGAGTGTGTGTTTATGTGCAACCTAAAAGTGCAACATAGTATAAATGTACGGAATATGCTTACCAGCAAGGGTAAGAAAGCCGCGACAACATTCCCCCAGAGGCCAGAGGCAGGCAGAGAAAGACCCGGGAATCCCACCCACCCACGGCCCCTCCAGGAGCAGTGGAGTCCCAGGGCCGCACATCCCAGTGACCCTCGCATGCCCGCCCCCGCAGGCGGGAGAGGGAGACCCCGGAAAGCGGGGTCACGCAGGGTCACCTGCGGAAGAGAAACAGGTTAGCAGACTCTTCTAAAAGCAAGGCAAGCTACAAGACTGGGAGAATGCCGCCAAAAAGAGTTCCACCAGCAACGAGTCAACCACAGCAAAGAGAAGATGACCCGCTTCTAATCTCTAGCACCGAAGCTGCGTCTGGCGACCCACCCGCAGATGTAGAACAGCTGTGTGCAATGCTCCAGAGCTTCATGACAGAGCAAAAAGGAAGGGATGACTATTTCCAAAAAGAAGTAGCAAAACAGGAGCAAAGATGGTGCTCAATGCAGCACCAGTTCGGTTTACTGCAGGAAGAAGTCCACAAGGACCGGGCTGCAGGGAGACGCGAACAAGACTAGAGTGAAGAAACAACGGACTTCGCTCATTCTCGGATTATACGACGCACTCAAGCAGAGAGTGCAGACCAAGCAAATGAAAGTGAAACACGGCAATCTACATCGCAAGTTTCATCACACACAGTGTGGCCAACACCAAGACTGCCAACGCTAAAAGAGTCAGATGACATCGAACACTTCCTCACAATGTTCGAACGCATAGCGCAAACGGCAAACTGGCCAAGTGGAAGTTGGGCGCTACATCTGGCCCCGCTCCTGGAAGGAAAAGCCAGGGCGGCTTACGTAGCTATGGATGGTACGGACATCAGCGACTACCACAAAGTAAAAGACGTTATCCTGCGAAAATACAAAATAAACAAAGACACTTACCGCCAGAGGTTCCGGATGAACGACATACTCGAGGCAGAGACACCACGGGAGCTCTACACTAGGCTGAAAGGTCTCTACGAGAAGTGGATGACGCCACAGGAGAAGACTAAGGAAGAGATTGGCGACGTGATCATGCTGGAACAGTACCTGCGCATGGTCAAGCCAGAGCTCAGGAGGTGGATTATTGAGCGTAGTCCCGGGTCAACTCTCCAAGCGGTAGAGATGTCAGAGGCATTCGTGGCAGCGAGACAGACAGAAGGCAACTTCCGCTTTGACGAAGTCAACAAACCGCGTCAGCACAACGAGTTTGGTATGTTTGCTGGGGGACGGGGTAGTATTCCGATGCCACAATATAGCAGACCACCTACACACGGGCGCTCGAGTGCGATTAATGTGAGAGCAGCTAGCGATAGACGCCCCGCAGATAAAACACTACGGTGCTTTAACTGTAACCAAACCAGCCACAAAATTAGTGCTTGTCCTAATTTATCGAGTAGCTCCAGTCGTTTGTCGTACAGCCTGTGGTGGAAATTTGGTGACCTCCTGGTGCGTGTATACACAGGCGACGCCAGACGCAGTTCATAGGGAACTGTCAGGATCAGGGGATCTAACTCGACAAGAGTCGAGAGGTTTGGCGGTCGAACTCCACGGGGGTGGGGGGGGGGGGTTATACAGGTGGCACCATCGGTGGTTACCGGACAGGGTAACTGAGTGATTGGGAGTTTCACCCTCGACTGGGAGTCGAGCACCAGGTGGCCACACGCAACTGTGGGTTGACGAGCACACAGTTTGCATAAAACCAGTGAGAGTGAAGGTCGCGCTCTGTGTGAGTGTTTGTGGTATGAGAGAGCGTGGGTGAGTAGTTGTCTCTCTCCGCAGAAGCAGCAAAATGGGTGCATGTAATAGTAGCCGTACTGACGGTGAGGTCAGTGAGATACTGTGTGAACATCCTAGAAGGGAGTGCAGTGATTTGTTTTAACGGGGCATGGATTAACCCTGAGATCTCCGGGGGAGAACGGGCCTGAGTCCGTTTGAGATCTTATTTGGCAGGCCGCCAAATACAGTAATGATGCAATGATGCCATGTTGAATTATTGTGCAAACCTGTCCTCTCTCTTGTCACAAGTTCAAAGGGCGGTGAAAGAGGCGTTACCTAAGGTCCACAGCACAACCTGGAACATGGATTCACGCCAGCCATTGCAAGAAGGTTCTTGAACCTGAGCAGACGAAGAGCAGTCCTGAAGCATCCCAGCTTCTGTAGAGTGAAAGGAGGGTGTTCAGGCGCCTCAGCTGAGTGGGTGGAAGTGCAGATAGGGCGTGACCCGCACTCCAAGCACAACGGCTGTCAAGAATGGTCAACAATCACCCACCATGAACCCTGTGCTTTTGCTCATCCAGGGATGGAGCACAATGGCGATTGTTGTTGATGGCTTTCTGTGGGCCTTGTATGCTGTCACTTCTGAGGAGTTGTGTCTTGCAGGCTGCAGACACGGCGCCAACACCTGAGGACCTCACGATGTGGACGGATGTCAAGGCCACAAATCTACCACCTGATGTTGATTCTGTTTGTAATCAGGTGTAGTTTGTTTGACCATCCATGTACTTTCTGTAAGTGACACTACGATCGAAAGCCTGTATTGGAGTGGTCTGTAGTCGATGTGATTTGTCCATAAAGGACAAAAAGGACGGAAATGTGGTGGAAATTTGGTGATTTCCATTTATGTCAGGCTTTCTTAGTATACATTAAACACATTAGATATAGGTGTTAGATCTTTTTACATATACGTGTGTTAATCATGGCACTGAAGCCATTCTCGTGACTTCAGTAGGGCTCAGATGTGTGTGCGTGTGTTCTCTGGCCTCGGCTGAGGCCTAATCTGATGTTCCTCTGGTGTTCCTAAACTGACCTCGCTGGAGACGGCTAATCTCTACTTGGAAGGGACTACGGCGACACTCAGTCTGTCATGACATCACGAGGATGCTGAGCTTGGAGGGGACATGCGTCATATGCATCTGTCAAATCAGTGTTAATTATTTCATGTATTGTCCAATCACATTTGGTTGATCACCTCGTGTTCACCTCGTGGACACCGTGTGTATTGATGATTAAACGTATAAAAGATGAGAGTTTGGAATGGGGAATTAGCTCTCTCTGTGACAGACACCTGGCGTGTTTGTAACGGAGATCTCAGGGGTTAATCCATGCTTTGTTGAAATAAATCATTGTACTTTATTATCTAACCCAACTGCTTCTGACTTTTATTGTGCTCACCATTTAAGGGTTTCAGAATTTCTATCACAAGCCCAAGGAGAGTTTAGCTTTAAAACTGTTGATGATACTAAAGACAGCACAATTACTGTAAAAATAGGCAGTAGAAAGTTCAAAGCGCTCATTGATACGGGAGCTAGTCAGACGCTGGTATCGGCTAAATGTTTTCCCAACAATGAAGTAGTACACACCGGGAAATTACGGGTAAAGTGCATACACGGGGACGAGCAGGTATATCCCACAGCAGAAGTAAGCATAGAGGTACAGGGGCAGGCTTATCTGTTAAACCTGGGTATAATTCAGCAATCTCCCTACTCCGTGATTTTAGGCAGAGATGTACCCGTTTTAATAGACCTCTTAGCAGATAGGCAGAAAACAGCTGATGTAATGGTTGTAACCAGGCTGCAGGCTAAGCAGGAGAGTGTAGCAGGGGAAAATCAGACCCTCTTGAGGGAGTTACCCTATAATGAGACTCCTAAAATTTAAAAAGTCCAAACGACAAAAAAGGCAAGATAAAATCAGAGGCACTGCTATAGAGGAACAAGTAGAATGTCCTGATATAGAGGTAGACGCATTGCCTGGTAGCGTGGCGCAGTTACAACGTCAGGACAAGTCACTTGAGCCACTATTCCTAAAGGCAGAGGAACAGAGATCCAGTTCACAATAATTAGGGACATTCTTTTCCGAGTAAAAGGTGAAATAGAACAACTTGTGGTACCTGTAGGTTTGAGGCAGGAAGTACTTAAATTAGGGCATTCTGACCCATGGGCAGTGTTGGAAAAAAGAAAATTAAAGGCTAATAACTTGATGTGTCAATTTAGTGTTTTTCAGGAAGACTGTGGGAAAGCAGGAGTAAGGAGGCCTCAGTGGCCTTGAGGAGAACAGAAGGGGCCTATTCAGTGCAGGATGTGTAGCAAGCAGTTTTTAGATAACCAGGCACACAGACTGGGAGAAGAGGAGCAGGTGATTTTCCATGGAGAGCAGCCAGGATTGGGGAGTTATCGAAACTTAACAAATCGAAAACTTATGGACAGAGAGTATGAAAGAAAGGACATCGCCCAGCACGAGAGGCTTTTCGCTTGGACACTGCTGAGATCCACTTGGGTTAGGTAGATTCCTAGGCAACTAGCACCAGTGCACTGAAGAGTTTGTACCACGTATACTTCTATTATATTGCATTCATTAATATTCTATATAAATCATTTTAAAAGAACTTTTTGTTGTCAAGACTTTGCTTGGACCACTCAGTCAAAAACCAGTCGGTTCATCGGGGCGGTGTTGGGGCCCGTCTGGGTCGGAGAAGAAAATTCCCAACAAATTGGTAGCAGAGGATGGTTTTTGGCTGGAGTCGAATTCTGCAATTAGGACAAGAGAGGAGGTCAATCCGTCCGTGAGGTGACTGAACTAAACCGCGCGGTCTGAAAAAAGGTAAGGAGCCATTCTCTCCTATTGGCTGATGTTACTACGTCATAGGCTAAATTAAAGTTCAGTCACTAAATGGCCGAGGCGAAATACTCTCTGTAAATTTAGTATTGAAATTGTATACGTGTTACAAACTCGATATATAGACAGGAGGATTGCCCTACGACTCATAAAGTCGGGAGGAGGACGCCCTGTAAACTGCAGTAAACGGTTGAAGAGTAGGCAGCCCACGTTCTAAAAAGAACCTTGGTTCTAAAAGAGAACGGTGGAGGACGCGCTCAGAGAAAGTAGGCAGCCCACGTTCTAAAAAGAACCTTGGTTCTAAAAGAGAACGGTGGAGGACGTGCCCAGAGAAAGAGCAGGTAGCCCACGTTCTTAAAAAGAACTTTGGTTCTAAAAAAAGAACGGTGGAGGACGCGCTCAGGTGACGAGTAGGTAGCCCACGTTAAAAAAAGGGGAACTATTGTTCTAAAAAAAAAAAAAAAAAGAGAGAACGGTGGAGAATGCGCTCGGTCACGGTTAAATGAATGAGTAGGTAGCCTGGGATTCCAAGAATAATAGATTATTCAAAGAAATTCCGGAGGACGCGCTCAGCCGGTTTTGGGGGGCCCCCGTGTGTTTTGTTGAAATTGCGTGCGTGATTGGTGAAACTACAGCTGTATCTGTGTATGCGTGTTTGCAAAATTGCAGTGTTGGGTTGGTTTTCATGTACCGTGTGGTTTTATGTTGAATAAAGACCTGTATAAATTGTTTGAGCATACGTGCTATAATAAAACTTGAGAGCCTTTCATTGGGGGACTTACAAACCCACGCCCATAAATCCATGAGCCTCTTATGTGAGGACATTTGAACCCCTGAGTAAATTGCATGAGCCCCCAAGAAAGACGTTCATCATTGTGTACACAAGCACAAGAGAAACATTTCATAAGAGGTTAAAGTGTAAAACAAAAATTATTATATATTTTCATGCATGAAATTATAATTTGGTTTATGACGCTCCGTAAACGTACGATTTAAGTGCTGGAAGTGAAACTCGCGTGAGCTGTGTTGAGCTGAAGTTGTTTGGAGTGTGGAGATATTAACTTGTGTCTGTCTGCCCTTGGGGTGCGCGCTGGCGAATTAAAGCGCTTGCGAACACGACGATAAAGTGATAAAGTTTACTGAATTAATTTGGGGGTATTAAAGTGCTAGTGAGTACAACGAAAAAGTTTTAAAATTTACTGAATCGAATCGAAGCAAAAGTAATTTGGAAGTAGTTTAAAAACCGGAGTTATATCATGGATAACATTAAGGGTTTGGAGGATTATTTGGTTGATACTATGGAGAAACGTGCTGTGCCGAAAATGAGGTCAGACACAGTGATGTATGTGAAAAAATGTTTTGAGAAGATGCGATCCGAAGGGTTGTGGCCAGACCCGGATGATCGCGGTGTGTATCAGGTTGATTGGGAGCACATCGAGAAGCATTGGGTCACACAGGTTAATAAAGAGAAAAAAAGATTAGAGGCTAGCGGAGCCCTAACTAAGCAAAAGCGTAAAATCCAGCTGGAAGAAGCTGAAACTTATTTGTCGTACGTGAGAACATTTCGAAAAATTTGTCAGAAGATTAATGATAAAGAACGATTTGAAACCAAAAAGACAGAACTCCCTGTGCCCCCTCCCTATGCAGAAAAAGCGTGTGAACCCAGTGCTCCTCAATGTCCGCGTGCAGCGCTGATGATGCCTGTGTCTGTGAGTGAAATGAGTGACGTTGATGTGGACGGGGCTTCTGCACGTCCAAAATCAGTGAGAGAGCGTGAATGTGATGAGGGGAGACAAGTGGTAATGGAGGTTGTCAGTGATGTGGCTATGGATAAAATAGAGAGTAGACTAGCGAGGCTCGAAGACCGTGATCGCGAGAAAGCTGGAGAAACAGAGATAAATAATGCATTGCAAAGAATTGAACAGCGAATGGATGAGAGTTTGAGTCTGAGTGCCCCCACCCGGTTCGAACAGACGTTGAACAGAGCAGAGAAAGTGGTCTGTGACGTGGAGAAGGCCATCAGGCAGGAAGAGGCTAAGTTGGAAAAAGAGCGTGCGAGACAGCAAAAGAAATGCGCTGCGGATGATAAAAGGAGAAATAGAGGCGCACCTGACTGTAGAGATACATTGATTGTGACTGGTGAAAATTTAGAATGGGAAGCGGAGAATGACGAGGGTGGGGCGAACAGACGAGTGAAAACTCCCTCTTCAGAGGAGAGCGAGGTGGGAGATGAATGTATTAACCTGTCTGAATCCGAGGAATGGGTGAGAGTGCCCGCCTACTATGACAGGCACGGTGTAGTCACGCGATCAAAAGCCAAGAACATGTCGACCCCTGGTGGTCATTATCCGATAATGGCAGTGCCAGGGAGCAGTTACGCACACACATACGCTCCGTGGACACACAGAGATTTGCACACTATGATAGATAAATTACCCAATCCTAAAAAGGGCATTCAGTATTTCTTGTCTAAATTTGAACAGTACACGGCTGGGGACATGTTGGGTTTGGGAGACATAAGAACATTGTTTAAAGCCATGGGAGTTTTAAGTATGTTGTCTACAGCCGAGAAGGCGGCTGGAACAGAGCATCTGGCCGATGAGGCTCCGTTCGGTAGAATAAGAAGTGCTTTGTGGGGACAGCTGAGATTGCAGAATCAGGACACGTTTGACACGGCAGCCTTATCAGGGGTTAAACCTAAAGAAGATGAAGACCCGATGTCGTACTTAGATAGGTGCAAAGAAATCTGGCAAGCTAAAACTGGCGTTAGGCATGATAAATCAATCCCAGTGCGGGCTATGTACAGAGCAGCGGTCGTGGCGAGTTTATCTGAGGGAGTGCAAACGAAACTGAAAGATGTGGTCGCGCTGGATCAAAAGGAAGACAGTGAATGGGAAGCTGCAATTACACACCATATGAAGCGTGAGGCAGAGAAGGGCGAAAACACTGATAAGTTGATGAAAGATGCATTACTTAAATTGTTAAGGGAGAAGGACAATTCAAAGCCTAAAAAGCAATTAGTGTCAAAGGAAGACACTTCTGTACAGGCAGTGGCCGTAGAGCCGCCCGCGCAACCAGTGATGCAACCCATACAACCCATGATGCAACCTTATGTTATGCCACAACAGGTCAACAGCTGGGCGGCGCCACAACAGCCCGGTTACTACGCCCAGGCAGGCCCATACCGAGGCAGAGGCAGGTCCAAAGGTAGATTCAGGGGAGGCAGAGCAGGGAACTTCCAAACCACACAAAGCAACGGCTGTTTTGGTTGTGGCCAGATGGGCCACTGGGCAAGAGATTGTCCGATGACGCAGCAGCAGCAGCCAATGCTGTACCAGCAGCCGATGCAGCAACAGCCAGCATACCAGCAACCAATGCAGTATCAGCAGCAACAACCAGTACAGTATCAACAGCCAATACAGTACCAGCAACCCCAAAACGTAAATTACCAGCAGAAACCCGCACTCACACAAGGACAACAGGTTGTGCCTCCTGGCATGCAATACATGCCAGCGCCACCTGGTGGCCAATGAAGCTGCCCGATGTCCAGTTCCCCCACATGCAGTGAACCAGTTGTATGTCTATTGGTGGAGGGGGAGCCAGTGGAGTTCTTAGTCGACACGGGAGCCACCACGTCAGTCTTAACAGACAGGAAGTGGAAAGGCTACTTGTCGAAGATGTCACTATCCACTACTGGATTTCTGGGAAAAACTACACTGCAGCCACTGACTGTGCCCTTGAAGGTGTCAGTGGGCTCAGGCCCACAGGTCGAGCACACATTTTTGTTTTCAGAACAGTGCCCAATTAATTTGTTAGGTAGAGATTTGTTGTGTCAATTTTCAGCCATTATTGAATGCACACCGAGTGAAGGTAAATTAGCTGTCTCTGTCACCAACCACGATGAGCGCCTCAGAATACTTAATCAACAAGCAGCAGACGGCCCAGCTCACATTTACTGGGCCACATTACAACATCCTGAGGAACAAGCAACTGCAAAAAATTTGCTTTACACGTTTAATTTATGGAAACCATGGTTCCTGTCACTTCAGAGTATGACCCCACCAATAGACAGCACACACTGCACTTTTAATTACATCAGAGGGGAGGATGGGGTTTACGGACAGCTGTGGAATAACATTGAAGGTCAATTACAAAATATAATTTGTGAATCAATGATTGTTGGACCTGAAGGTGTGGCTGCACTAGTTGTGTTAACAGGAGAACAGATGACGTACTGGAGAAACCCGGACCAGCAGGATTCACTACCACATGTCTCGCTGTTGGTCTCGGCTGGACACGAACCTCGTGAGCTGGGCCCCATGCTGGCCACTGCCATGAAGGAACAGTTTCGCCCAACCTGTCTGCCAGGGGTAGAGGGTACGTCGGATGGTAAGTACTGGAGAGTCGCATGTGACACCAGTGACTTGGCGTACTTCTGTAACCAGCCCCTGACAGCCACACACGGCAGAGCACTGTTGGATCACCCCCAGGCCAAAGAACAACTAGAGACGGTCCCAGCCAACTTGTGGACCACGACAAAGGTAGATGTAGGATGTGCATCACACCACATGGCTCCTATTAGGTTAAAGCCAGGAGAAACAGTCGTTCATCAGCCACAGTACCGAATCAAGCCAGAAGCCATGGCAGGTATTACAGACACCATTGCAGATTTGATCAAAGTTGGAGTTCTGAAACCCACGACGTCACCGTGGAACACGCCCATACTACCTGTTAAAAAACCTGGAAAAGATGAGTATCGTATGGTGCATGATTTGAGGCGCATTAATGATGTCACTGTAACTGAGAACATACCAGTACCTGACCCCTATCGATCTTTGCAGAACCTAACGACTGAACACTGCAGCTTTTCATGCATAGATTTAGCTAATGCTTTCTTTTCTATACCAATTGATGAGAATGTGAAAGACATTTTTGCGTTTACCTTTAAAGGTCAACAGTACACATACAACAGGCTACCTCAAGGCTACAAAGACTCACCAGGCATCTTCAATCAATGTCTGTTGAAAGATCTGTCTAGATTAACTGACAATGATTTGATTGACTCTAACACCGTACTAATACAGTTCGTGGACGATTTGTTAATAGCTAGTACTTCACCTGATAAGTGCCTTAGAGACACCATAACCATTCTAACCTTGTTAGCTGAATTAGGTTACAAAGTGAACAAGTCAAAACTCCAGGTGGCCAGGCCGATGGTCACCTTTCTGGGGAGAAACATCTCACACAAAGGTCACACCCTGACTCCAAATCAGAGACAGTCAATACTGTCATTTCCAAAGCCCACTACAGTGTCCCAAATGATGTCATTTTTAGGCCTGACAGGCTACTGCCGCAACTACATACCTAACTACAGTGATTTAGCTCACAGCCTCAGAAAACTCGCAGTGTCAAAAGGTCTGAGTAACGGGAAGGTGGAGCTTGACTGGACGGTTGAGGCAGAGAGGGATTTCATAACTCTGAAACAAGCACTTGCTAGCGCTACTGAATTAGCAGCACCAGACTACACACAACCTTTTCATTTAAATGTTTCTGTAAGAGACAATCATGTTCATGCTTGTCTCTTTCAGAAGGGGGAGAGTGAAGGAAGGAACATTTTATTTTTTCACAGTTCCAAATTAGATCAACCAGTGATAGGAACAGGACCATGCACAACATACATGGCAGGACTCACCACAGCGATAGAGAAGACAGCACACTTGGTAATGTGTCACCCACTAATAGTCAGCACCAATCACGGAGTAATGGCGTTCATAAACTCACAAGCCTTTTCTTTGTCAAGAGCACGACAGAACAAGATAAAAGCCATACTCACACAGCCACACATCACGTACAACACTGCGTCAAAACTTGTGAATCTGACTGATAACATTGAAGTAGCAGAAGATGCGACACCACATGACTGCGCTGACGCCACAGAAAGATACATTCAGCTCAGACCAGAACTGCACAAGGTCAGAATTACTAAACCAGGAGCATGGGAACTCTGTTCAGATGGGAGTTGTTGGAGACAAGGTAACGAACTGAAGGCCTCTTATGCTGTGGTACAAGCATGTGGGGAAGAGTGGGAGGAGGTGGAATCAGGAGTGGTTCCACAACCAGCTTCAGCTCAGCTGGCAGAAATGGTCGCACTCACTAGAGCACTGGAACACGCGTCAGGTCAGATTGTGAACATTTACACAGATTCAGCATACGTGCATGGGGTCATCCACCATGAACTAGTCAGGTGGATGGATAATGGGTACACTAACGCCACAGGACAGCCAATCAAACATTTGAGAGCAGTACATGAGTTGAGTGAAGCTATCATGTTACCCAAAGAAGTGGCTGTGATAAAGGTAAGAGGACATCAGGGTAATGACAGTTTTGTTTCTAGAGGTAATGAAGCTGCTGACAGAGCAGCCAAAGCTGCTGGAGGGTACAACCCACAGAGCTTGTTGTTGCTGGAAACTCATAACATGCCTGAGTTGACGGAGAGCCACCTGGCACAGATCCAAGAACAAGCCACGGTCTATGAGAAGCAATTGTGGATAGACCGGGGAGCCACAGTCACTAAAGGACTCTGGAGGAGTCCAGAAGGGAGAGTAGTTTTGCCCTTAGAGAAGATGAAATTGATACTATGCGAAGCACATGGGCCTACTCACTCCGGAGTGTCGGCCATGGTGACCAAATTAGAATGTTTATGGTGGCATCCATACCTCAGAGACCACGTGAAGCAATACGTGAGCGAATGCGATATCTGTCAGTCATACAATGTGAAGAAACCATACCGGGTGAGAATTGGAGGATACCCAGTGCCCACGGGGCCATTTGAGGAGATTGTGATCGATTACACAGACATGGGGCCAGACAACAGGGTAAGGGGGTACAGGTACCTGTTGGTCATGGTAGACAGATTCACCAAGTGGGTAGAAGCTATACCCACCAAAAAGGAAGATTCAAAATCAGTCATAAAATGGTTGCAAAATGAGTTGATTCCCAGGTACGGCCTACCAAAAGTGATTAGGAGTGACAATGGGTCCCACTTTGATAACAAACACTTGGCAGAAGTAGAACAAAAGCTGGGCCTAACCCACAAGTTTGGCACTGTCTACCACCCACAGTCACAGGGGTTGGTGGAGAGAGCCAACCAGACCATTAAGACTAAACTGGCCAAAGTGTGCGCAGCAGGAGACATGGACTGGGTTCAGGCGCTGCCACTAGTGTTGATGTCCATGAGAGCGACCCCCACGGGAGAATACAATCTCTCACCACACCAGCTCATGACAGGACGACCCATGCCAGGGTGCCCTCGACCAAGGATTGAGGGACCAGCTTTGGAAATCCAGGAACAGGAGATGTCAGAGTCCATGAGAGAATTAACCAAATTGCTTTGTGAAATCAATAAGTCTGTTCAACAGGAAAAAGGAAAAGAAGACCTGGAATCACCCAAGGTGAAGGTGAAGCCAGGGGATTGGGTAAGGATCAAGGTGCACAAGAGGAAGTGGAACGAGCCACGGTGGACAGGCCCGTGGGAGGTTGAAGGTGCCAACGAGCACTCAGTGAAAGTGAGGAAAGACAAAGGTAAGACTTGGTACCACATTTCACACTGTGTTGCAGCAAAAGAACCAACAAGAACCACAGGAGAGATCAAGACACACTTGGAGGAGACAGGAGAAGCCCCAGGGAAGGAGTTGGTGGTGAGTACCGACCCCAGTGTAGCTTTTTACAGAGAATACATCACAGCCGAGGACTGGTGGGAGGAAGGTGAAGGAGACCTGTTGGAGACTGACTGTGAGGCTATAGCACACTGTGTGAGCGCAGACCTGAACCTGGGAGCTGGAGTGGCTCTGCAGATCAGACAAGCGTTTGGCACTACAGGTATAGCCAAGGTGCACATAGGCAAGTGTGCCACACAAACCACACAGACACACATCATATTCCATTTAGTGACCAAAAGATATTACAGGGAGAAGCCAGAATTAGGAGATCTGATTTCAAGCATACAACACCTGGCCACATTGTTAATATCATTGAACATTAACACTCTAGCCATACCGAAGCTGGGTTGTGGATTAGACGGATTAGACTGGAGGACTGTGAAATCATTAAAACTTTACTTAAACCAACCGGTACCAAGGTGGTGGTGCATCATCTTCCATCCTAGGATGGAACTGTGGGAAATAAGAGACATGTTGTCGGGACGTGTGGGACGTCCAGATGAGGCTCAGTACCAACAATATGTTAGAGTAGGGAGATTAACTTTGAGAACATGGACTTGGCTATGGGGGGGAACATTTCTAGCCGCGGTGATAATAGGAGCAGTGGTGATATTTAGTGTAGGAAATCAGAAACAACCCAATAACGTGAACGTAACTTTGTGTCGGTGGGACGACAATCACACTGTCTGCAAAGAGGTGAGGCCCGATGAGATCCACAGCCCTAACCCGCTAGTAAACGCGACCAAACCAGAGAAAATAGACTTTAAAGTAAGAAAACCAAGAGGAGCGGGAACCAGGCCAGTAGGACAGTCCAAGGACCGGTGTGTACGGACATACGGAGGTGTGGAATTGAGTTATAGAGATGGTACAGCCTCGAGCTGGACTTTTGACTTATGTGAGGTAGTGGACTGCGGGGGAGCCAATGCCTCATACAGAGGATGTGATTTGTACATATGTTGGACCAATCAAGTTAATGCGGGCTGTCATGGAAGGGGGAGTTTCTATAGTGCAGACTGGTGTCCTGGTTGGGGGTCGGTGATAAAGTACTCGGGGAGATGGAAACCGACATTAGGAGATAAGAAAGGTAACCCTTCCACGACCTCTTTGAGCAAATGGTGGGTCGATGTGTCGTTTCAGCGAGATTATCACGTGTCCCAAAATCCAGTGACTTTTTCTGTCAAATGGAATGGGCAGATATGGGGTAATAACAGACCGTTGTACTTCACCCTGGGGGTGGAACAATCAGGACGTGACATATGGGGAATAATTAAACTCAGCTATTTAGCCAAACCCAAGCCACTCAGCCCAGCAAAACCTGAGGCAGAAATAGAGAAGATGGAGGATTCAGCAGACAAGTTCACTCTAACCACAGATTTCACTAAATTATCGTCCCAGCAGTTAATAGAATTAGCAACCGGTTACAGCGGCTCGAATTTGTGGTTGTCATGGCTAGAACAAAACAGTAGAGAAAATGGGTTAGAAGGTTGTGTGGCCTGTGCAGCGGCCCGACCCGCGTTAATGACCTCACCAGCCCCACTGAATCCTGAAACAGATCCAGTAGGATATCAGTGTATGTTGAATTTAACTAAGGTGAGAAGTATTACGACCTCAAATTGTTCCAGCCTGGACAGTATTTTTCCGTATGTCAAAAATTTGGAAGGAGGTAACGCTCCTTTCGTGCCAGTAAAACTTAAAGGACAATACCAATGTTTTAACTTGACCGAGAAAGACGCAATCATGAGTGTGGGAGAAATTGAACCAGATTGGTGTAACGCCACAACGAAGGTCCCGGGGATAGGGAGAGTAGCCCGGGCAGGGATCTGGTGGTACTGCGGAGGACACACTCTGTTGGCATTACTACCAGGAAGAGCTAAAGCAATCTGTGCTATGGTAAGACTAATCACACCAATAACAATGATAGGGCTGAGGGAAATCACACCGCAGCCTGCTACCGCCCAAGGGAGAAAGAAGCGTGATGCCTTTGATTTGTCCATAGGGTCACCAACATACATTGACTCCATAGGAGTGCCTCGGGGGGGTTCCCAATGAATACAAGCTAGTTGATCAAATAGCTACGGGCTTTGAGAACATTCCAATTATATCAGCCTTGTTTCCAGTAACACCGAACAAGAATGTAGATAGGATCAACTTTGTCCATTACAATGTACTGAGATTAACCAACCTAACGAGAGACGCAATAGAGGGGCTGAGCGAACAACTGAGAGCTACCTCACTGATGGCCGTACAAAACAGAATGGCTCTAGATATGCTCCTGGCGGAAAAAGGGGGTGTATGTTTCATGTTTGGCGACAACTGTTGTACCTTCATTCCCAATAACACCGCACCGGACGGGTCGGTGACCAGAGCTCTGGACGGACTGAAGGCTTTATCTAAGGAGATGCAGGAGGCCTCAGGTATCAGTAACCCCATGGAGGAGTGGTTCACGAAGGTGTTTGGGAAATGGAAGGCACTAATTATGTCCTTGTTTATGTCAGTAGCAGTGTTTATTGCAATTGTTGTTATTTGTGGATGTTGTTGTATACCATGTATCAGATCTCTCACCCAAAGGTTGATCACAGCCGCGATTGAGAAGGGGGATGCAAAGAACCCACCACCATACACCATGGCACTGATGGTGGAGGATGATGATGACATATCATCTGAAGAAGACGATTCTGTGTGAACAACTTGTTGTTTTTGATTAATTATGCTTGCTTTGTAGGTATTGGCAGCGTCAGCGACTGATGAAGAATGAAGACGCACCACACATTAGAGCACAACCAACAGCACATGAAAGCTGATTCACTAGTTTAAAAGTAATATGCATGACACATGGGCACATTAATAGAACGGGTCGAGGTGATCTCCCACCAGGCGGGACCTGGGTCTCGGGGACAACGTCAAGTCACGAGACCGTGGGAGATGAAGGGGGGCATCTCCGAATAGTCTGAAAGGTCTCGGCCCACGACTGGGGAGTGATCCAGAACCCAACAATCACATAAAAGAACACATAGACATTGTACTAACTGACATAGTCACACTATGAATGTATACACATTTAGGGATTTTTATGATTGTCTTTCTTTTAATAAGTGCACTGGGCTAGATAGATTTTAGTATTAGACTAGAGTTAGACCAATGTTTTGGTCTAAAAGGGGGAATGTTGGAAAAAAGAAAATTAAAGGCTAATAACTTGATGTGTCAATTTAGTGTTTTTCAGGAAGACTGTGGGAAAGCAGGAGTAAGGAGGCCTCAGTGGCCTTGAGGAGAACAGAAGGGGCCTATTCAGTGCAGGATGTGTAGCAAGCAGTTTTTAGATAACCAGGCACACAGGCTGGGAGAAGAGGAGCAGGTGATTTTCCATGGAGAGCAGCCAGGATTGGGGAGTTATCGAAACTTAACAAATCGAAACTTATGGACAGAGAGTATGAAAGAAAGGACATCGCCCAGCACGAGAGGCTTTTCGCTTGGACACTGCTGAGATCCACTTGGGTTAGGTAGATTCCTAGGCAACTAGCACCAGTGCACTGAAGAGTTTGTACCACGTATACTTCTATTATATTGCATTCATTAATATTCTATATAAATCATTTTAAAAGAACTTTTGTTGTCAAGACTTTGCTTGGACCACTCAGTCAAAAACCAGTCGGTTCATCGGGGCGGTGTTGGGGCCCGTCTGGGTCGGAGAAGAAAATTCCCAACAGCAGGTCACCTCGGACACGCTAAAACTCAGAGCAGAATAGCGAACCGATTCTACTGGCCACGTCAGCAGTTAGACATAATAGAATTCTGCAAAGCATGTCCAGAGTGCCAGCTAACCGCACCAAAAAGAAAATCAGACAGACAGAGTACCCATGATAAGCTTACCGGTTATTGACGTCCCGTTTTCACGGATCGCCATGGACGTAGTAGGTCCCCTATCCAAGAGTCAGAGCGGCAAACGCTATATTTTAGTAATTGCTGACTATGCAACGCGCTATCCAGCAGCATTTGCACTAAGTAAAGTGAAAACACGCCAGCTGGTTAATGCCCTTCTACAGTTAATATCCAGAGTAGGCATACCACGTGAAATACTCACAGATCAGGGAACAAACTTTATGTCCAAGCAGCTTAAAGACGTCTTTGCGTTAATGGGTATAAAAGGCATCAGGACGACCCCCTTTCACCCACGGCTTGGTTGAGCGCTTCAATAAGACCCTGAAGTGCATGCTTTGCAAGTTTGTGTCAGAGACTGGCTCTGACTGGGACAAGTGGCTCCCATACGTGAGCCTTTATTCCAAAGAATAAAGAATAAAGAATAAAAGATAAAGCTAGGGGTGATTAAGCCATCCAGCTCTGGCCCATCACCAAGTCTCTAAAAGACATGTGATTGATTATAATGTTGTACTTACCTGTTCCGGGATACTCAGGGGACTGGCGGCCCATCCAGCTCCTCCTCTTATAGTGGCCGAAGGGCCCTCGGCCTACTGAAGGAGGGGAGGGGGTTACAGTTCCTGGAATACCTGAGGACGGAGTTGTATGCAACAAATGGACATATTAATTATTATTCTTGTCATAGTAGTGCACTAAATGTAAAATGTTATGTATATATTGTGTTACTGCAGTAATGTATGTATGTCATGTTTGTGTTTGTAGGTAACCCCTGCTAGTAGTAGTGGTGTGTCCCAGCTAAATTAAGGGGAGGGGCTACTAGTATAAGAGGCCTTCCTCTCAGAGGCTAAGGAGGTTGAGGTTGGTTGGTTAATGTTGGTTGTTTGATATTGGATGTTATTGTGTTGAGCCCAAGAAACGTAGGGGCTAGACTGGCTGCTGATTGCCAGCGCTTACTGGAGGTACTGCTTATAAGCCTTTGCGGGCTTGAGTACTTTTTATATGTTTGTTCTCCTTTTATACAGTTTTTCTTTTCGTTTACTAGTATTGGTGATTTACTCCTTTGCTGGAAAACACAATTAAAACACCTGGATTGGGAACACCAATGTCTGTATTCACCTCACTCTCTGTAGTGAACCCACCTCCATATTCACCCACTCGTAGTACCACGCTCACAGTATGGTTACTAGGGGTGTTCATAATGTGACCGGACTGTGTATATTATTTTAATCTTTTGTCTTTGTTTTTGCCCAATCCAGAAGCTAACACCAATTGATGAGCTGATGAGGCCTGATTTCCTGCACAAGAGAACACAGATGCTGGAAGATGATGTGAGAGAGACCCAGCATATTGCACGTCTAAGGGTACATGTGGAGAGGATGATTAGACGAATTAAAGAAAACAAACTATTTGACACTGTAATACCACTCTCCATCACAGGAAGTATCAATCAAATTGTTTACTGTGGCATGTCTTCTCTCCAACTACCAGAATGGTCCTCTTGTCAAGAAATGGGCCTCGGATGGTGGAAAGGGCTGTATGAGTACAGAATATATAACATTTGCTCTTTCCCAAGAATACTTTTTACATTCATGTACAGGGCTTTTTGTTATTATTTTAGAAATGTTACTGAATTTCCCCTGATGTTTCCCTGCTGCAATTAAGGCTTTCATGATTTGAAGTAGGTTTACTAAATAAGGAAAAACAGCAGGGCAATGGTACTCCAGGACCAATGTTGGAAACCTGTGATAAATATTTAAGGGTGCATATGCATGTTATCCATGTGTTTACTTTTCATGTACACTTCCTGCAGTTTGAACTATGACCACTTACTTTTTGTAAATAGTTACTTCACATCTAATGGGCTTCACTTTTAATGTTTAATATTTAATATAAATGTTTCACTTGTTTGTACTTAAGCTTGACGAAATGTAAAACAATGACAAAGTGAAGGAAAATAATTTTATTTTGAAACAAAGTGCTTGTGATTTGTCTATTGAGTTGTTTTTTAAAATATCAGAACTGTGCCAATGACATTCAAATGTTTTTCTATTCTACAGATCCTTATCAGGGTTATAAGAACATTTTAAACAAATACAACAATATATACAAACATACAAACTGAGTTTATAGACATCTGGGCATGTATATGTGAAATAAGAAATGGTCCACCTTTTGTTTAATGGTGTTAATTACCTGTGCATCTTTCAATATGCGCTGCACCAACATGTCCTCCTCAGCAAAAACAACAAAGTCACACCAGTCCATTCCTGTGATGAGCATCTGCCCCTGGATCTGCCAGTAGTAGTTATGATGACGCTTCAGCTGCAGTGTGCCCTGCTTTGCTTCTAGGTAAGAGCAGTCAACATAACTTACAGAGCAGAGGATCCTAATGATCAGAGATATATCTACAGTGATCACTATTTATTTATACTCATACTGCTAATGTGCATGGTTGAATAACTCAACCTATACTGTGGTATTTTATATTCATTTGTATGTTACTGTAATGATGCATACTAAAGTTTGTTTATGCAAAACAGTACTTCCGTTATGGTGAGTAGGTATAATTATTGGCCACTTTAGTTGGCACAATTCTTGTCAGGCCAGCTTTGTAGTTCAACAACTAAAGATAATTCAATTTCTCTGCATAGATTGATTGTCTTCACTCCACTCATCTATGGCCCAGACCACCCCTGAGCAGATATTATATGGGTGGTGGATCACTGTCAGCAGTGCAGTGGTATATCTGCTTTTTATTTTTAAAATCAATTACATTTTGCAGTCTTAATATCCGAGATGATGTCTTTGTAATTTAAAATAATTAGTATATGACTGTATTCTGTGTTTATTGACATTTTTCATAGCACCCTACATTTTTACACAAATGTACAAAGTTTAGAATATTATTACTTACCAAAGTTCTTGGCTTGTGCCATTGCTGCTCACTCTCTGTGCAGCTCAGGACAGGAGGAACAGCAGGAACTCTTAGTTGTGAATAATGTGCAGTTTGATAAAGCAATGCCACCACATGATTGCACAAAGTTGTCCCAGCAACACATGAGCAGGTCTCGAATCATCTAAAGAAATCTGCAAAAATACAAAATGTAGCAAATACAATGAGAAACAGTATCAAGTGCAATTTAATAAAAAAAAACTGTTTACAAAATAAAATCAGCCAGGAAAGGCTATATAATTAGAATACACTGTCACTAATAGTCTACAGTGTTGCCTAATGTGGCTCTCATTTGACATCAACAATTTACCAGCTTCAATAGTATTTACAATAAAGTAAATCAGGAAACATCTGAACAAATACAGTTTCTGGGGGTTTTGCCTTTAACATTCACTTTTCCTGACATTAAGTCATACTCACATTGCCAGGTAACATTACTCAAAACATTACTCACACATTTTCACCAACAAAATGTTTTTAATCCCCATAAACATAAATCTAAAAACAACATTCATAGCATCTATCTTCTAAAGCACTGTCACCCTACACTCGAGCTGTGTGGCTTCTCCGACTTCTTCATGGACCTAAAACAGGTCGCCCTCACACACATCTCTCCTGTCACCTGATCTTTGTTCCACACTAAAATGCAAATAAAAGAATAGACTTAATCACAGTATGTGTTTAATAGTGAAGTGAGATAACTCAGTCCTGAGACAGGTTAAACAGCAGTCTCCGGCGCGGATTCCGTGTTTGTAAACAAAGCACAATATTCGTTGTTTTGTAAACAAACACGCGTCGGCGAACACCGTCGAGTTGCGCTTTGTTTACAAACACAGATTCCGCTGTTTAACCCAGTCATGGCCGGGCTAAACACAGGGATCCGCCGGGTTTGTGTTGATCTTGAGTTTAAGCTCTTACGAAGTTTAGTGTTCAGACACGACCAGCTAGCTAACACACACACACACACACACACACACACACACACACACACACACACACACACACACACGCGCACGCACACACACACACACACACACACACACACACACACACACACACACACACACACACACACACACACAATGCTAACGCTAACTGATTTACGTTTAGCTGTGTGCTAGCGCTAACACGGAACACTCACCTTCGTAGTTGTCAATATAACTAGATATGTACATCTTGAAATCTTTCTCTTTCTCGCTCGAAGAAGCCGCGGCATGTGTGTCTTGACGATCCGATGAACATCGTTGACCGTCACCCGAGGGAGGTCCTGCAAACAGCGCGTGTAAAACGTCATTGTTGACGTGTCTCTGTAGTCGAGCCACTGCCGGTATATGGGCATGCGGAAGCGTCACGTGCACAGAGCGAATTCATAATATTTTATTTTTTATTTTTTTTTTTTATTGGCAATATTCAAATACAATACAGGTATACAAAACAGGTATACAAACATGAGAACAAACGACCAGGGGTGTTAATTAAACAAAAACATAAATAGGTACATATAGAAATTGTCCTTTGAGCCTTTTCATTCGTAGAGTCTGATATTGATTTCACATATAATTCCACATCTTTGATAAAGTGAGGAAAACATGGTGTTTTATTAGCAAATTTGCATTTATGAATATGAAATTTAGCAAAAAGAATAAGCAAATTTATTATAAAAAAACAGTTTGCATCCTTTCTGGGGAAACTATAGAAGCAAAATAAGACATTTTCCCAGCATAAGGTGAAATTCCTTAAAATGTGGTTATTAATAAATTTACTAAACTCCTTCCAAAACCTTTGTGTGAAGGAGCAAAGCCAAAAAAGATGTGTTACAGATTCTGGAGGGCCATCACAAAAACTGCAATTAATATTTATGTCTTTTTTAAATTTTGTCATATAGTGCTTAGCAGGGTAGATTTTATGGAGAATTTTAAAAGACACTTCCTTCACCTTGTTTACAATTAAATATTTATTAGGGATCAACCAAACCATTCTCCAGTGGATATCTGGGACATAACGGTTCCAATAGAATGTTATATATGGACGAGATATGATAATTTCTTGGAATAGCCTGCGTATTCCCTTATTACTCTTCTCGTTCTCCTGTGAAAAGCAGATTTTCCCTATAGGGGATTCAGATAGGTCAGGGAGACTGAGTGGAACAGACAGAGTATAATTAGTGTTTTTCAACAGCATTAAAGTGCCCGAGGGTATCGCATCAATTACCATGGAGAATTCCTGGAGACTAACTGGAAAATTATATAATGAGCAGAATTCACTGTAATTGAGTAAACGTCCTTCCTTATTAACAAGTTGAGCCACTAGTAGGATTCCATTTTGAAGCCAAGCCTCAAAGAAAAGTGACTTGTTTTTAAACAAAATATCTCTGTTGTTCCAGATAATGTATTTGTGTGGGGAGAAGTTGTGTTTATAAATGAGGGTCCACGCTAGGAGTACCTGCTTATGGAAAGAGGAGAGTTTTACAGGAAGTTTCTCAACATTGTAACTACAGTTAAAAATGAAGTTAAGGCCACCAACACGCAGGAAAACATGATATGGTATAAGGTTCCAGATAGAAGTCGGGTTCTTAAAGAAGTGTTTAGCCCAATTAATTTTGAAAGCGTGATTGAGGGTAGAGAAATCCAGAAAATTAAGACCACCTGAATCATAGTTATTCATAACAACAGTTTTTCTAATATAATGTGTACGGTTTTTCCATATAAAATTAAAGAGCATGCAATCAATATCTTTAGCAATTTTGTTATCTAAGTGTAAGGAGAGAGCAGCATATGTTAATCGAGATAATCCTTCAGCTTTAGTGATCAATACTCTACCTTTAAGAGATAAGTCCCTCTGCAGCCACTGGTTTAGTTTATTTTTGGTTTTCTGTATAATTGGTGTAAAGTTTGAAGAGCATCTTAAATTTTGGTCTTTAGAGACTAAAATTCCTAAATAAGAAACTTCTTGTTTAACAGGGATGTTGCAAATAATATTTGCTGGGCTATCTTTAATTGCCAGCAATTCGCACTTGTTCAAATTTAGACATAAACCAGAGGCCTTGGAAAAGGCACTAATCATATCTAAGGCGAGAGGGATCTGGTTTGCATTCCTTAAAAAGATTGTGGTGTCATCAGCCAATTGACTGATTAGAAGCTCTTTATCGGCTATAGTGATTCCCTGTACAGCACTATTGGAGACATGAGTTGCAAGAATTTGTGAACAAAGTAAGAATAAATATGGTGAAATGGGACATCCTTGGCGAATACCTCGTTTCAGGTCAAATCTAGGGGTGGAGCCATATGGCATTTTGATAGAACTATTACTATTGGAGTATAATGTTTTGATAGTGTTACAGAAGAAGGGACCAAAACCAAATTTTTCCAGAGATTGAAAAATGAATTGATGTTCAATTGTATCAAATGCCTTATAGAAGTCCAGCAAGAGAATAAAACTATCATCAGGCAACAAATATGAGTAATCGAGTAGGTCTAGAACTAGTCTGATATTGTTAGAGATGTGCCTATTCCTCATAAAGCCTGACTGTGTCTCATCAATGCGAATTCATAATATACAAAGTTAAAATACACGACATATGCGCATGCGCATTGCGATTACGACGTCAGGATATCCGACACATTTCAAATTCTGTGCATTGACATAATGTCATGAGATGGACTGAACAGCTTTTGTATAGTGGAAAGGTGATTTTGATATACACGAAGGAAGTCATTTAAATAAAGTCATGAAGTCATTTAACTGTCCAAGGTGCTGAAATGAACTTGATATTCATTGGATATTTTACGTATATATTATAAATAATGCATAGTTCGATTTTTCAGATTGAACAAAAAAAAAAAAAAAAAAAAAACCGGTAGTGGCAACTAAAAATGTGCCCTGTTGGCTATCAGGCACCGGTGAGGTGGGCACTGGGTATTGATCTATTGGCCCTTGTGATCCTCCTGTAACTGAGCCCGTCATTCTCATCACTGTCATTAAGAAACCTAGCGCAGCGCGTTTCCTCTCGGCTCCCTGATCCAGGGCCTCCACGCTCAATATCATTATTGAAGTTATGGGGTCACACACCCGGTGGCGGATTTGAACTCTCGTCGTTCTGCGTGACTGACCAGTGCGCTACCCATTACGCCAAGAACGGGCAAGGTCAAAGGTCAAAAATTCATAATATACAAAGATAAAATATTCGAAACGTGCGCATGCGCATTGCGATTATGCCGTGACACCGCACCAGCGGATAAACCTCTCAAAGAAGCCTATGTTTCAAGCACAAAGTGGACTTTTGCTTTCTTTCCATTTTATTTCACCTATAGTTATAGTTTGAAACGATTTATCGTATTAAATTACTAATTTCATCAGGCGTTTTAAGAACCCACCTTGAATTAACCTTCATTTTATGATTACTTTCATTCCATAAACCCCAGGCGCTTATTTGGATTGAAACATTAGTCCCATGACCAACACACTTTTGTATTCACACTTTTTGTAGTTTTTAAAACAGACTATTCATATATAAGGCCACTGGAAACATGTCAGCACCGGCTAAGTCTCTTTATTAAGAGCTGAGCAGATCTCTCCAAAAGCCGCCGGGCGCAGTGGCGCGTACCTGTAATCCACGTTACTTGGAGGCTGAGCTTGGAGGAGCTTGTGAGTTCGGGGCTTCTGGGCTGCACCGCGCTGTGTTGATCGGTTGTCCCCACTAAGCTCGCTGTCGATATGATGTCCCTGAGGGAGCTTCGGGCCACCAGGTCGGAAACAGAGCAGGTCAAAGCCCCCTTACCGATCAGTAGTGGGAGCGCATCTGAGAACAGACGCTGTAGCGCAGCCCGAGCGATAAAGTGTGACCGAACCTTTTACAGCGCACCTGTCTGACTTTTGTGCTGGAACCTGCTTGACTGATTTTATGTCTAAAACTCATCTCAACGTGTTTGATTAGCTCGTTAATTTAGCATCAGAATTAAAGTGATAATTTCGTGCCAAATCTGAGGCTAACAAAAACTGTTTGGATTTTAACTGGCAGATTACGAGCAAAATGAGTTAACCACAACAGCAATGAACTCATTTTATTGCCTTGTAAAGCATATAAAATTATAAAATTGTTGTGATTTCTGGAACATTCCAAATTTGGCACGTTGATAATGCGATAGGATTCAGTGCAATGTTGATATTGATATACATGAACGAAATAATTTAACTGAATTCATGAAGTCATTTAACTATCCATGATGCCGAAATGAACTTGATATTCATTCGATAATTTACATACATGTTATGATAATATGTATATATAACAGTGGCGTGCACACATAGACATCAGGTGGTGCTAAAGCACCACCAACTCTGCCCTTTATCAACGAAAGTGCCCTTTTGAAACTTCGTTTTTTTTTTTTTTATTATTATCATTTTACTGAGGTCGGTTTGAAATGATCTTTTGAAAGCCTGAGCGATTAAAAACAATGCCCTGAAATGAGCCACCACCTCACACACCCGACCTCTCTCTTCCTTTAACACCAGATGCGCTGCAGCAGTTCAGTTCAGCGAGTGGAAGGAAGCGTCTTCAGCACAGCACACACGCTCACAGATAGACTTCTTCTCCCGTCCCCACCAGCCAGGTCACATACACATCAAGTCAAATCGTACCGTTTGCCCTCTAAGCCCAACGTGAAATCATTTTCTTGTGTTGTAAAATGTCTCATACAGCACTAAACTACTAAGCATTTTTAGCCGACTGGTCACCTGATAAACTAGTCGCACTAGCCCAAATCAATGATAGATAACGTGAGGACGACCACATACAAATAATTAAGGTAGAGTTTGCAAATCTATGTGTTAAGCTGAACGTCTTCTGTTGTATAGGTTTTGTTAGGCAACATAAATTACATTCATTTGTGAAAGAAGAAACGGGAAGTTCCCCATTACCTGTGAAAAATGCCCATCTGCATTCATGTAATGACAACATTCAGTAGCCTATAACTCCTTCTCCTACTTTACGGTCTTTTACTGTCTTCATTGTAGGCCTATATTGATTTACTAATTGCAAAATATATGCAACAAGGCCTGCAGTCAGTGGAGGGTAAACAGAAGTTACCTGAAGGACATGACTGTATATTGGATATGAATTAATTCAGAGGTGGGACCAAGTCAGTGTTTTGCAAGTCTCAAGTAAGTCCAAGTCTTTATCCTCAAGTCCCGAGTCAAGTCTCAAGCAAAGACAGTCAAGTCAAGTCAAGTCTCGAGTCAAGACAGGCAACAGTCAAGTCAAGTCCCAAGTCTGAAACTTGGAATTTCAAGTCCTTTCGAGTCTTTTTTTTTTTAACCAATGTTGCAGGTATATTTTAAATGTAAATAATAGACATGTGTTCTTTTTTAAATCTGTATTCTCCTCAAATCTTGATAAAACATGTGCAACTGAAAACACAAAGTATAAAACAAATTTAAATTACACCTCTTTATTGCACAGTTCAATTTGTTAAAATTAGCTGCAAAAATATTCATACTTTAAACTACAATTTTCCAGAAATAAATATTCTGTGAAAAAGTCATAAGTAGAACTCCATGTTCAAATAAAAAGTGCTGATATTTTCACAGTACAATACAAAGAACCATAACAGCATTTTTCCCTCTCTTCTCTTATCTGGTTTCTTGGAGAACATGTGTGTCCATATGTGAGTGACACAAGACAAACAAATATAAGAACTGAACAATGAACAGGAATCAGGAATGCAACTTTAGACATTTCAGTAAACTATTCTGCATTGCATTTGCAAAAGACCAAACTGGCCAAAAGTCTGTATGTCATTTGTGCACGATGAGGCCGTAGAATGATGTCCCCATAGCTGAAAACTCGCTCCACTTTTGTCAATATTTTTTTTTCTCGACGTAGATGTCTTCAAATACACAATCCATGCTGAGATAGAACTGGATATGATGGTGACAGAGAGAGGCTCTCTTCCCTGAGTTCAGATACAGAACCCCGGGTTGCCACCTCTCACGCATTGAGCGTGAGACACACGCATTTGACTGTCTTCACACGCTCTCACGCCACACATCCGATTTCAATCAATCAATCAAATTTTATTTATATAGCACTTTTTACAACAGTTGTTGTCACAAAGCAGCTTTACAAGTGCCGAGTCCTAGCCCCCAGTGAGCAAGCCAAGGGCGACAGTGGCAAGGAAAAACTCCCTAGTTTTTTGCATGAGGAAGAAACCTTGAGAGGAACCAAGACTCAGGAGGGGAACCCATCCTCCTCTGGCCGACACCGGTCACCATGACAACAACAACAATTTAAACAGAAAGAAATAAAGAAAAGGAAAAGATGTAGTAATGTCCATCATGGTGTAGGCTCATCCGGTCAGGCAGTAGGTGGCTGGCACTGGATGGATCGCTTGTCTCTCCTCATCTCATTTTTCCTCGAGCAGGCGGGCAGCCATGTGGAGAAAATAAAACAGGGAAAATTAGCTCTGTATGAGGACATATACAGGACAGATAAAATTAAACACATTTCAGGAGTGTGGCAGCAACTCCGGCATTAAGTTAAACTATTACAGCCTAGCTAAAAAGGCAGAACCAGAAGGTAACATAGGCTTGGGGGCATTCTGAGACAATGGCATCCATCCACTGCCCTGTCAACAAACTTGAGTGACCACGAGCAGTGACTAACTTTAACTTTAACTTTAACTTTAACTTTGTATATTATGAATTTTGATCCGTAAGCGGCCCTATGTTGGCCTAATGGGTAGGGCACTGGTCATTGAAGCACTTGGGTCAGCAAGACCCGGGTTCGAACCCCACGCTAGATTAAGTGTAACAAAAAAAGGTATACCAAAAAAACGAAAAAAAGACAAAAACAAAAAAAAACAAAAAAAAAAAAAAAAAAAAAAAAGCCCAGTGCTGATCTGACCGGTGCCTGATAGCCAACAGGGCCTATTTTTAGTTGCCATGTATCAACGTTATTTTTTCTCCTCAATCTGAATATATATACATATTATCATAACATGTATGTAAATTATCGAATGAATATCAAGTTCATTTCGGCATCATGAACAGTTAAATGACTTCATGAATTCAGTTAAATGATTTCGTTCATGTATATCTTATAATTTTAGTTACATTTTAAAAATATAAACAAAAACCTTTGCGAAATATTTAATGATATTTTTATTGCTTTGCGCCCTACATCGCCGTTTGCCGCTTGTTTCCCGCTTGCAAACGCGCGGTTCAGTTTCAGCTCAAGCAGCAATGACAGACGCCTTCAAGCACTGGACATTTAAGAAGCGTTTGTTTTGTTTTCGTGTTGTCAATAAATGTGAACCATGTGCCACCATCGGCAACTATTTGTGATTATGCCAAGCCTTTGTGTAAATTTCGGAGTTTGGAGGTTTATTTCCGATCAGAAGGCAACCACTATTGAGGTTGTAAGCGAGCTAACAGCAAGGTATGCTGACCGTCACACTGTGGTTTCCACAGTTAGCTACCTGCTAGGCTAGCTACTACCATTCACTTGAATGTGTTTGTTCTTTAGCATGCTAGCTTGATTTACAGGCTAACCAAATTAGCTGTTTAAAGTCCTAAACAGGTATTCGCTGGAATCATACATGACTATTAGAGACAATGACAGACGGTATCAAATGAATATTTATTACTGTTTGGTGTTGGAAAAACGTTTGTCGATGTCTATGACACGACCTAGCCTACCCAATTGGTAGGCTATCATTGGACCTATCTTAGACCTACCGTTCGACAAGCAATACATTTGAATTAAATTTGTATGAAGTAATGAAATGCAGTTTGGTATCTAATCAAGTGCAACACGTGCAGATTGTATAGAATGCAGTATTTAGAGATACAATGCAGTTAGTTACAGCTAGTGTAAGTAAAGATGGTTAATAGATATGTGCAGAGTAGATAAATTACCTAGGGAAATGCATGTGTGTGTAATGTAGTTATGGCAGTACAATGCACAGGGCAAAGAAAAATAGCATGGCATAAATAAATGTGATAAATACAGATGGAATCATACAGATTATCCTATACCACTGTAGATAGGGCTATACAGATGTGAATTGAAGAGGAACACTGTACAGATTTTGTATGGATGGTAAGGTATGGATAGAGGGGAAGGAAAGAATGGTCTTTGGGAAGAGTTCAATAAGGTGACCGCTGTGGGAAAGAAGTGGTTTCTGAACCTGCTTGTGTTAGTCCGCAAACTGTGAAAATGGTAGAGCCTGGGGGAGGAGCAGAAAAGAGCATGGCCCGATGACAGTAGTCTGATCTTACATGCCTGGTGCAGGCATCTCTTCTTGTGGACCTCCTGTGATTGCCTGTCAGCAATTCTCTCTCAGCTTAGTACTCTTTTAAGGTTCACACTGTCAGTTCTCAAAAATTAAATGTTGATCATGCGTCAATACTCATTTAAACCTTAAAGTAATCAAAATGTAATCCAAAAGTAATTAGTTACATTACTTTTCAAAAGTAATCAGAAAAGTTACACTACAATTACATTTTAAACAAGGTAACTTGTAACTGTAACGGATTACTTTTTAAAAGTAACTTACCCAACACTGCTGATAGCCAACAGGGCATATTTTTAGTTGCCATCAGAGGTGGGGACTCGAGTCACATGACTTGGACTCGAGTCAGACTCGAGTCATTAATATTAAGACTTTTGACCTGACTTGAAAAAATATTCAGAGACTTAGACTTGACTTGGACTTTTACACCAATAACTTGGGACTTGAATTGGACTTGAACCTGTTTACTTGCAAAGACTTGATTTTTTTACCCCAAATCTAAATTTTAAAACGCATATTAATATTTATAAAGTGCACCCCATTAATTTCATTTCCGTCCTTCTGACGCAGACCGGTCCTCTGCTTTTCCACACTCTGTACGTTGTGTGTGTGTGTATGTGTGTGTGCATGAGCTGCAGCACAACCAATCAAATGGGGGGGTCAGCGAACGTGAATTGTTACCGGGCGGGGTGTAAAATGGACACAAATTAAGTATTATATCGCGATCGATCGATCGCCAGTGGTTGGTGCCAGAGCGAACTAGTAACTCATTGAATCATAGATAAGGATCAGAGGTAAATAAACTAGATTTTTTTTTTCGGCGTGAGAAATCTGGGGGGCCTTATAAGAAAAGGCTCTTCCCCCTACTGTTACCTTATTAATTTGTGGAACTAATAAAAGACCAGCACCTGTATTCTGTAAGATTCTGTTTGGTCATGTAGAGTTTTCTTTTCACCTACTGCTTGAGTCCACATCAGGTTCTTCCAAATGGACAGCAGAATCCTTTTCATATGTAAAAGGTAAAGACATTGAAGAGAATTCGATACAGGACACCAACATTTTTATTACTGAATCATGATTGATGCAATGACATTTTATATTTTTCACTCTTTATGAGTTTTGTCTGACTTGGTCTTTTTCATTTTTCCACCCATGCCTTTTGAGCACAACTCGAACGGAACAGCAGAGGACAGAACAAGCATTAGAAGATGAAGGTAATCAAAGACACATTGAATACAACATGTGTACATAATAAATTGTCAGCATTAAACAGTAATTGGTGTGACACTACTGTGCAATATTCTGTAAGATTCTGTTTGGTCATGTAGAGTTTTCTTTTCACCTACTGCTTGAGTCCACATCAGGTTTTTCCAAATGGACAGCAGAATCCTTTCATATCTAAAAGGTAAAGACATTGAAGAGAGGTTGATACAGGACACCAACATTTTTATTACTGAATCATGATTGATGCAATGACTTTTTTATATTTTTCACTCTTTATGAGTTTTGGCTGACTTGGTCTTTTTCATTTTTCCACCTATACCTTTTGAGCACAACTCGAACAGAACAGCAGAAGACAGAACAAGCATTAGAAGATGAAGGTAATCAAAGACACATTGAATACAACATGTGTACATAATAAATTGTCAGCATTAAACAGTAATTGGTGTGACACTAGTGTGCAATATTCTGTAAGATTCTGTTTGGTCATGTAGAGTTTTCTTTTCACCTACTGTTTAAGTCCACATCAGGTTCTTTCAAATGGACAGCAGAATCTTTTTCATATCTAAAAGGTATAGACATTGAAGAGAGTGTCATGCAGGACACCAATATTTTCATTACTGAATCATGATTTATGCAATGACATTTTATATTTTTCACTCTTTATGAGTTTTGGCTGACTTGGTCTTTTTCATTTTTCTACCCATACCTTTTAAGCACAACTCGAACGGAACAGCAGAGGACAGAACAAGCATTAGAAGATGAAGGTAATCAAAGACACAATGAATACAACATGTGTACATAATAAATTGTCTGCATTAAACAGTAATTGGTGTGACACTAGTGTGCAATATTCTCTAAGATTCTGTTTGGTCATGTAGAGTTTTCTTTTCACCTACTGCTTGAGTCCACATCAGGTTGTTCCAAATGGACAGCAGAATCCTTTTCATATCTAAAAGGTATAGACATTGAAGAGAGGTTGATACAGGACACCAACATTTTTATTACTTAATCATGATTGATGGAATGACATTTTATATTTTTCACTCTTTATGAGTTTTGGCTGACTTGGTCTTTTTCATTTTTCCACCCATACCTTTTGAGCACAACTCGAACGGAACAGCAGAGGACAGAACAAGCATTAGAAGATGAAGGTAATCAAAGACACATTGAATACAACATGTGTACATAATAAATTGTCTGCATTAAACAGTAATTGGTGTGACACTAGTGTGCAATATTCTCTAAGATTCTGTTTGGTCATGTAGAGTTTTCTTTTCACCTACTGCTTGAGTCCACATCAAGTTCTTCCAAATGGACAGCAGAATCCTTTTCATATCTAAAAGGTATAGACCAGAGGTGGGGACTCGAGTCACAACGTGAATTGTTACCGGGCGGGGTGTAAAATGGACACAAATTAAGTATTATATCGCGATCGATCGCCAGTGGTTGTTGCCGGAGCGAACTTGTAACTCATTGAATCATAGATAAGGATCAGAGGTAAATAAACTAGATTTTTTTTTTCGGCGTGAGAAATCTGGGGGGCCTTATAAGAAAAGGCTCTTCCCCCTACTGTTACCTCATTCATTTGTGGAACTAATAAAAGACCAGCACTCTGTGATCTTAGTGGACGTGGGGGTTCATAGTAGGAAATAAGTTCCTGGAGGTATTCAGGAGCAAGCCCGTGCAGTGCTTTATATGTTAATAATAGAATTTTAAAATCAATACGGGGGAAGAGCCTTTTCTTATAACGCCCCCCAGCTTTGGAACAACCTTCCAAATTGCATACGGGACTCTGACACAGTCAAAATCTTTAAGTCTAGGTTGAAAACCCACCTATTTGGTTTAGCGTTTGATAATTAATATCCCCCCTTAGATAAATGTACAGATCCAGGGGTTTATAGACGAAGGGTTTTATGGTAGACTGGGGCGCTGGTGCTGTCGTCCTGTCACTGCTCGTGGTCACTCAAGTTTGTTGACAGGGCAGTGGATGGATGCCATTGTCTCAGAATGCCCCCAAGCCTATGTTACCTTCTGGTTCTGCCTTTTTAGCTAGGCTGTAATAGTTTAACTTAATGCCGGAGTTGCTGCCACACTCCTGAAATGTGTTTAATTTTATCTGTCCTGTATATGTCCTCATACAGAGCTAATTTTCCCTGTTTTATTTTCTCCACATGGCTGCCCGCCTGCTCGAGGAAAAATGAGATGAGGAGAGACAAGCGATCCATCCAGTGCCAGCCACCTACTGCCTGACCGGATGAGCCTACACCATGATGGACATTACTACATCTTTTCCTTTTCTTTATTTCTTTCTGTTTAAATTGTTGTTGTTGTCATGGTGACCGGTGTCGGCCAGAGGAGGATGGGTTCCCCTCCTGAGTCTTGGTTCCTCTCAAGGTTTCTTCCTCATGCAAAAAACTAGGGAGTTTTTCCTTGCCACTGTCGCCCTTGGCTTGCTCACTGGGGGCTAGGACTCGGCACTTGTAAAGCTGCTTTGTGACAACAACTGTTGTAAAAAGCGCTATATAAATAAAATTTGATTGATTGATTGAAATCGGATGTGTGGCGTGAGAGCGTGTGAAGACAGTCAAATGCATGTGTCTCACGCTCAATGCGTGAGAGTTGGCAACCCGGGGTTCTGTATCTGAACTCAGGGAAGAGAGCCTCTCTCTGTCACCATCATATCCAGTTCTATCTCAGCATGGATTGTGTATTTGAAGACATCTACGTCGAGAAAAAAAAATATTGACAAAAGTGGAGCGAGTTTTCAGCTATGGGGACATCATTCTACGGCCTCATCGTGCACAAATGACATACAGACTTTTGGCCAGTTTGGTCTTTTGCAAATGCAATGCAGAATAGTTTACTGAAATGTCTAAAGTTGCATTCCTGATTCCTGTTCATTGTTCAGTTCTTATATTTGTTTGTCTTGTGTCACTCACACATGGACACACATGTTCTCCAAGAAACCAGATAAGAGAAGAGAGGGGGAAATGCTGTTATGGTTCTTGTATTGTACTGTGAAAATATCAGCACTTTTTATTTGAACATGGAGTTCTACTTATGACTTTTTCACAGAATATTTATTTCTGGAAAATTGTAGTTTAAAGTATGAATATTTTTGCAGTTAATTTTAACAAATTGAACTGTGCAATAAAGAGGTGTAATTTAAATTTGTTTTATACTTTGTGTTTTCAGTTGTGTTCAAGTGCTCATGGGAGGTAGCGAACTCCATGCTCCACCCCTATAACCAGTGGCAACGCCACAATATTGATATACATGAACGAAATCATTTAACTGAATTCATGAAGTCATTTAACTGTCCATGATGCCGAAATGAACTTGATATTCATTCGATAATTTACATACATGTTATGATATGTATATATAACAGTGGCGTGCACACATAGACATCAGGTGGTGCTAAAGCACCACCAACTCTGCCCTTTATCAACGAAAGTGCCCTTTTGAAACTTCGTTTTTTTTTTTTATTATTATCATTTTACTGAGGTCGGTTTGAAATGATCTTTTGAAAACCTGAGCGATTAAAAACAATGCCCTGAAATGAGCCACCACCTCACACACCCGACCTCTCTCTTCCTTTAACACCAGATGCGCTGCAGCAGTTCAGTTCAGCGAGTGGAAGGAAGCGTCTTCAGCACAGCACACACGCTCACAGATAGACTTCTTCTCCCGTCCCCACCAGCCAGGTCACATACACATCAAGTCAAATCGTACCGTTTGCCCTCTAAGCCCAACGTGAAATCATTTTCTTGTGTTGTAAAATGTCTCATACAGCACTAAACTACTAAGCATTTTTAGCCGACTGGTCACCTGATAAACTAGTCGCACTAGCCCAAATCAATGATAGATAACGTGAGGACGACCACATACAAATAATTAAGGTAGAGTTTGCAAATCTATGTGTTAAGCTGAACGTCTTCTGTTGTATAGGTTTTGTTAGGCAACATAAATTACATTCATTTGTGAAAGAAGAAATGGGAAGTTCCCCATTACCTGTGAAAAATGCCCATCTGCATTAATGTAATGACAACATTCAGTAGCCTATAACTCCTTCTCCTACTTTACGGTCTTTTACTGTCTTAATTGTAGGCCTATAGCCTATTGATTTACTAATTGCAAAATATATGCAACAAGGCCTGCAGTCAGTGGAGGGTAAACAGAAGTTACCTGAAGGACATGACTGTATATTGGATATGAATTATCAGAGGTGGGACCAAGTCAGTGTTTTGCAAGTCTCAAGTAAGTCTAAGTCTTTATCCTCAAGTCCCGAGTCAAGTCTCAAGCAAAGACAGTCAAGTCAAGTCAAGTCTCGAGTCAAGACAGGCAACAGTCAAGTCAAGTCCCAAGTCTGAAACTTGGAATTTCAAGTCCTTTCGAGTCTTTTTTTTTTTAACCAATGTTGCAGGTATATTTTAAATGTAAATAATAGACATGTGTTCTTTTTTAAATCTGTATTCTCCTCAAATCTTGATAAAACATGTGCAACTGAAAACACGAAGTATAAAACAAATTTAAATTACACCTCTTTATTGCACAGTTCAATTTGTTAAAATTAGCTGCAAAAATATTCATACTTTAAACTACAATTTTCCAGAAATAAATATTCTGTGAAAAAGTCATAAGTAGAACTCCATGTTCAAATAAAAAGTGCTGATATTTTCACAGTACAATACAAGAACCATAACAGCATTTCCCCCTCTCTTCTCTTATCTGGTTTCTTGGAGAACATGTGTGTCCATGTGTGAGTGACACAAGACAAACAAATATAAGAACTGAACAATGAACAGGAATCAGGAATGCAACTTTAGACATTTCAGTAAACTATTCTGCATTGCATTTGCAAAAGACCAAACTGGCCAAAAGTCTGTATGTCATTTGTGCACGATGAGGCCGTAGAATGATGTCCCCATAGCTGAAAACTCGCTCCACTTTTGTCAATATTTTTTTTTCTCGACGTAGATGTCTTCAAATACACAATCCATGCTGAGATAGAACTGGATATGATGGTGACAGAGAGAGGCTCTCTTCCCTGAGTTCAGATACAGAACCCCGGGTTGCCAACTCTCACGCATTGAGCGTGAGACACATGCATTTGACTGTCTTCACACGCTCTCACGCCACACATCCGATTTCAATCAATCAATCAAATTTTATTTATATAGCGCTTTTTACAACAGTTGTTGTCACAAAGCAGCTTTACAAGTGCCGAGTCCTAGCCCCCAGTGAGCAAGCCAAGGGCGACAGTGGCAAGGAAAAACTCCCTAGTTTTTTGCATGAGGAAGAAACCTTGAGAGGAACCAAGACTCAGGAGGGGAACCCATCCTCCTCTGGCCGACACCGGTCACCATGACAACAACAACAATTTAAACAGAAAGAAATAAAGAAAAGGAAAAGATGTAGTAATGTCCATCATGGTGTAGGCTCATCCGGTCAGGCAGTAGGTGGCTGGCACTGGATGGATCGCTTGTCTCTCCTCATCTCATTTTTCCTCGAGCAGGCGGGCAGCCATGTGGAGAAAATAAAACAGGGAAAATTAGCTCTGTAAGAGGACATATACAGGACAGATAAAATTAAACACATTTCAGGAGTGTGGCAGCAACTCCGGCATTAAGTTAAACTATTACAGCCTAGCTAAAAAGGCAGAACCAGAAGGTAACATAGGCTTGGGGGCATTCTGAGACAATGGCATCCATCCACTGCCCTGTCAACAAACTTGAGTGACCACGAGCAGTGACAGGACGACAGCACCAGCGCCCCAGTCTACCATAAAACCCTTCGTCTATAAACCCCTGGATCTGTACATTTATCTAAGGGGGGATATTAATTATCAAACGCTAAACCAAATAGGTGGGTTTTCAACCTAGACTTAAAGATTTTGACTGTGTCAGAGTCCCGTATGCAATTTGGAAGGTTGTTCCAAAGCTGGGGGGCGTTATAAGAAAAGGCTCTTCCCCCGTATTGATTTTAAAATTCTATTATTAACATATAAAGCACTGCACGGGCTTGCTCCTGAATACCTCCAGGAACTTATTTCCTACTATGAACCCCCACGTCCACTAAGATCACAGAGTGCTGGTCTTTTATTAGTTCCACAAATGAATGAGGTAACAGTAGGGGGAAGAGCCTTTTCTTATAAGGCCCCCCAGATTTCTCACGCCGAAAAAAAAAAATCTAGTTTATTTACCTCTGATCCTTATCTATGATTCAATGAGTTACAAGTTCGCTCTGGCAACAACCACTGGCGATCGATCGATCGCGATATAATACTTAATTTGTGTCCATTTTACACCCCGCCCGGTAACAATTCACGTTGTGACTCGAGTCCCCACCTCTGGTCTATACCTTTTAGATATGAAAAGGATTCTGCTGTCCATTTGGAAGAACTTGATGTGGACTCAAGCAGTAGGTGAAAAGAAAACTCTACATGACCAAACAGAATCTTACAGAATATTGCACACTAGTGTCACACCAATTACTGTTTAATGCAGACAATTTATTATGTACACATGTTGTATTCAATGTGTCTTTGATTACCTTCATCTTCTAATGCTTGTTCTGTCCTCTGCTGTTCCGTTCGAGTTGTGCTCAAAAGGTATGGGTGGAAAAATGAAAAAGATCAAGTCAGCCAAAACTCATAAAGAGTGAAAAATATAAAATGTCATTCCATCAATCATGATTAAGTAATGAAAATGTTGGTGTCCTGTATCAAACTCTCTTCAATGTCTTTACCTTTTAGATATGAAAAGGATTCTGCTGTCCATTTGGAAGAACCTGATGTGGACTCAAGCAGTAGGTGAAAAGAAAACTCTACATGACCAAACAGAATCTTACAGAATATTGCACACTAGTGTCACACCAATTACTGTTTAATGCTGACAATTTATTATGTACACATGTTGTATTCAATGTGTCTTTGATTACCTTCATCTTCTAATGCTTGTTCTGTCCTCTGCTGTTCCGTTCGAGTTGTGCTCAAAAGGTATGGGTGGAAAAATGAAAAAGACCAAGTTAGTCAAAACTCAAAGACTGAAAAATATAAAATGTCATTCCATCAATCATGATTAAGTAATGAAAATGTTGGTGTCCAGTATCAACCTCTCTTCAATGTCTATACCTTTTAGATATGAAAAGGATTCTGCTGTCCATTTGGAACAACCTGATGTGGACTCAAGCAGTAGGTGAAAAGAAAACTCTACATGACCAAACAGAATCTTAGAGAATATTGCACACTAGTGTCACACCAATTACTGTTTAATGCAGACAATTTATTATGTACACATGTTGTATTCATTGTGTCTTTGATTACCTTCATCTTCTAATGCTTGTTCTGTCCTCTGCTGTTCCGTTCGAGTTGTGCTTAAAAGGTATGGGTAGAAAAATGAAAAAGACCAAGTCAGCCAAAACTCATAAAGAGTGAAAAATATAAAATGTCATTGCATAAATCATGATTCAGTAATGAAAATATTGGTGTCCTGCATGACACTCTCTTCAATGTCTATACCTTTTAGATATGAAAAAGATTCTGCTGTCCATTTGAAAGAACCTGATGTGGACTTAAACAGTAGGTGAAAAGAAAACTCTACATGACCAAACAGAATCTTACAGAATATTGCACACTAGTGTCACACCAATTACTGTTTAATGCTGACAATTTATTATGTACACATGTTGTATTCAATGTGTCTTTGATTACCTTCATCTTTTAATGCTTGTTCTGTCTTCTGCTGTTCTGTTCGAGTTGTGCTCAAAAGGTATAGGTGGAAAAATGAAAAAGACCAAGTCAGCCAAAACTCATAAAGAGTGAAAAATATAAAAAAGTCATTGCATCAATCATGATTCAGTAATAAAAATGTTGGTGTCCTGTATCAACCTCTCTTCAATGTCTATACCTTTTAGATATGAAAGGATTCTGCTGTCCATTTGGAAAAACCTGATGTGGACTCAAGCAGTAGGTGAAAAGAAAACTCTACATGACCAAACAGAATCTTACAGAATATTGCACAGTAGTGTCACACCAATTACTGTTTAATGCTGACAATTTATTATGTACACATGTTGTATTCAATGTGTCTTTGATTACCTTCATCTTCTAATGCTTGTTCTGTCCTCTGCTGTTCCGTTCGAGTTGTGCTCAAAAGGCATGAGTGGAAAAATGAAAAAGACCAAGTCAGACAAAACTCATAAAGAGTGAAAAATATAAAATGTCATTGCATCAATCATGATTCAGTAATAAAAATGTTGGTGTCCTGTATCGAATTCTCTTCAATGTCTTTACCTTTTACATATGAAAAGGATTCTGCTGTCCATTTGGAAGAACCTGATGTGGACTCAAGCAGTAGGTGAAAAGAAAACTCTACATGACCAAACAGAATCTTACAGAATACAGGTGCTGGTCTTTTATTAGTTCCACAAATTAATAAGGTAACAGTAGGGGGAAGAGCCTTTTCTTATAAGGCCCCCCAGATTTCTCACGCCGAAAAAAAAAATCTAGTTTATTTACCTCTGATCCTTATCTATGATTCAATGAGTTACAAGTTCGCTCTGGCAACAACCACTGGCGATCGATCGCGATATAATACTTAATTTGTGTCCATTTTACACCCCGCCCGGTAACAATTCACGTTGTGACTCGAGTCCCCACCTCTGGTCTATACCTTTTAGATATGAAAAGGATTCTGCTGTCCATTTGGAAAAACCTGATGTGGACTCAAGCAGTAGGTGAAAAGAAAACTCTACATGACCAAACAGAATCTTACAGAATATTGCACACTAGTGTCACACCAATTACTGTTTATTGCTGACAATTTATTATGTACACATGTTGTATTCAATGTGTCTTTGATTACCTTCATCTTCTAATGCTTGTTCTGTCCTCTGCTGTTCCGTTCGAGTTGTGCTCAAAAGGCATGGGTGGAAAAATGAAAAAGACCAAGTCAGACAAAACTCATAAAGAGTGAAAAATATAAAATGTCATTGCATCAATCATGATTCAGTAATAAAAATGTTGGTGTCCTGTATCAACCTCTCTTCAATGTCTTTACCTTTTACATATGAAAAGGATTCTGCTGTCCATTTGGAAGAACCTGATGTGGACTCAAGCAGTAGGTGAAAAGAAAACTCTACATGACCAAACAGAATCTTACAGAATATTGCACAGTAGTGTCACACCAATTACTGTTTAATGCTGACAATTTATTATGTACACATGTTGTATTCAATGTGTCTTTGATTACCTTCATCTTCTAATGCTTGTTCTGTCCTCTGCTGTTCCGTTCGAGTTGTGCTCAAAAGGCATGGGTGGAAAAATGAAAAAGACCAAGTCAGACAAAACTCATAAAGAGTGAAAAATATAAAATGTCATTGCATCAATCATGATTCAGTAATAAAAATGTTGGTGTCCTGTATCAACCTCTCTTCAATGTCTTTACCTTTTACATATGAAAAGGATTCTGCTGTCCATTTGGAAGAACCTGATGTGGACTCAAGCAGTAGGTGAAAAGAAAACTCTACATGACCAAACAGAATCTTACAGAATATTGCACAGTAGTGTCACACCAATTACTGTTTAATGCTGACAATTTATTATGTACACATGTTGTATTCAATGTGTCTTTGATTACCTTCATCTTCTAATGCTTGTTCTGTCCTCTGCTGTTCCGTTCAAGTTGTGCTCAAAAGGCATGGGTGGAAAAATGAAAAAGACCAAGTCAGACAAAACTCATAAAGAGTGAAAAATATAAAATGTCATTGCATCAATCATGATTCAGTAATAAAAATGTTGGTGTCCTGTATCGAATTCTCTTCAATGTCTTTACCTTTTACATATGAAAAGGATTCTGCTGTCCATTTGGAAGAACCTGATGTGGACTCAAGCAGTAGGTGAAAAGAAAACTCTACATGACCAAACAGAATCTTACAGAATACAGGTGCTGGTCTTTTATTAGTTCCACAAATTAATAAGGTAACAGTAGGGGGAAGAGCCTTTTCTTATAAGCCCAGATTTCTCACGCCGAAAAAAAAAATCTAGTTTATTTACCTCTGATCCTTATCTATGATTCAATGAGTTACTAGTTCGCTCTGGCACCAACCACTGGCGATCGATCGATCGCGATATAATACTTAATTTGTGTCCATTTTACACCCCGCCCGGTAACAATTCACGTTCGCTGACCCCCCCATTTGATTGGTTGTGCTGCAGCTCATGCACACACACATACACACACACACAACGTACAGAGTGTGGAAAAGCAGAGGACCGGTCTGCGTCAGAAGGACGGAAATGAAATTAATGGGGTGCACTTTATAAATATTAATATGCGTTTTAAAATTTAGATTTGGGGTAAAAAAATCAAGTCTTTGCAAGTAAACAGGTTCAAGTCCAATTCAAGTCCCAAGTTATTGGTGTAAAAGTCCAAGTCAAGTCTAAGTCTCTGAATATTTTTTCAAGTCAGGTCAAAAGTCTTAATATTAATGACTCGAGTCTGACTCGAGTCCAAGTCATGTGACTCGAGTCCCCACCTCTGATGGCAACTAAAAATATGCCCTGTTGGCTATCAGCAGTGTTGGGTAAGTTACTTTTAAAAAGTAATCCGTTACAGTTACAAGTTACCTTGTTTAAAATGTAATTGTAGTGTAACTTTTCTGATTACTTTTGAAAAGTAATGTAACTAATTACTTTTGGATTACATTTTGATTACTTTAAGGTTTAAATGAGTATTGACGCATGATCAACATTTAATTTTTGAGAACTGACAGTGTGAACCTTAAAAGAGTACTAAGCTGAGAGAGAATTGCTGACAGGCAATCACAGGAGGTCCACAAGAAGAGATGCCTGCACCAGGCATGTAAGATCAGACTACTGTCATCGGGCCATGCTCTTTTCTGCTCCTCCCCCAGGCTCTACCATTTTCACAGTTTGCGGACTAACACAAGCAGGTTCAGAAACCACTTCTTTCCCACAGCGGTCACCTTATTGAACTCTTCCCAAAGACCATTCTTTCCTTCCCCTCTATCCATACCTTACCATCCATACAAAATCTGTACAGTGTTCCTCTTCAATTCACATCTGTATAGCCCTATCTACAGTGGTATAGGATAATCTGTATGATTCCATCTGTATTTATCACATTTATTTATGCCATGCTATTTTTCTTTGCCCTGTGCATTGTACTGCCATAACTACATTACACACACATGCATTTCCCTAGGTAATTTATCTACTCTGCACATATCTATTAACCATCTTTACTTACACTAGCTGTAACTAACTGCATTGTATCTCTAAATACTGCATTCTATACAATCTGCACGTGTTGCACTTGATTAGATACCAAACTGCATTTCATTACTTCATACAAATTTAATTCAAATGTATTGCTTGTCGAACGGTAGGTCTAAGATAGGTCCAATGATAGCCTACCAATTGGGTAGGCTAGGTCGTGTCATAGACATCGACAAACGTTTTTCCAACACCAAACAGTAATAAATATTCATTTGATACCGTCTGTCATTGTCTCTAATAGTCATGTATGATTCCAGCGAATACCTGTTTAGGACTTTAAACAGCTAATTTGGTTAGCCTGTAAATCAAGCTAGCATGCTAAAGAACAAACACATTCAAGTGAATGGTAGTAGCTAGCCTAGCAGGTAGCTAACTGTGGAAACCACAGTGTGCCGGTCAGCATACCTTGCTGTTAGCTCGCTTACAACCTCAATAGTGGTTGCCTTCTGATCGGAAATAAACCTCCAAACTCCGAAATTTACACAAAGGCTTGGCATAATCACAAATAGTTGCCGATGGTGGCACATGGTTCACATTTATTGACAACACGAAAACAAAACAAACGCTTCTTAAATGTCCAGTGCTTGAAGGCGTCTGTCATTGATGCTTGAGCTGAAACTGAACCGCGCGTTTGCAAGCGGGAAACAAGCGGCAAACGGCGATGTAGGGCGCAAAGCAATAAAAATATCATTAAATATTTCGCAAAGGTTTTTGTTTATATTTTTAAAATGTAACTAAAATTATAAGATATACATGAACGAAATCATTTAACTGAATTCATGAAGTCATTTAACTGTTCATGATGCCGAAATGAACTTGATATTCATTCGATAATTTACATACATGTTATGATAATATGTATATATATTCAGATTGAGGAGAAAAAATAACGTTGATACATGGCAACTAAAAATAGGCCCTGTTGGCTATCAGGCACCGGTCAGATCAGCACTGGGCTTTTTTTTTTTTTTTTTTTTGTTTTTTTTTGTTTTTGTCTTTTTTTCGTTTTTTTGGTATACCTTTTTTTGTTACACTTAACCTAGCGTGGGGTTCGAACCCGGGTCTTGCTGACCCAAGTGCTTCAATGACCAGTGCCCTACCCATTAGGCCAACATAGGGCCGCTTACGGATCAAAATTCATAATATACAAAGTTAAAATACACGACATATGCGCATGCGCATTGCGATTACGACGTCACCGCATCAACGGACAAACTTCTCAAAAAAGCTTATATTTCAAGCACAAAGTGGACTTTTGCTTTCTTTCCAGTGTATTTCATCTATAGTTATATTTTGAAACGGTTTATGGGATTAAATTATTAACTTCATCAAGCGTTTTAACCATTGATCTGTAATATAGATCAATGGTTTTAACAACCCACTTTGAATTAACCTTCATTTTATAATTACCCCAGGCGTTTATTTGGATTGAAACATTATTCCCATGAACAGCACACTTTTGGATTCTGGAGGGCGCAGTTCGTACATAAAACATCCAGGCATCACCTGCTCAGTTTTTAATTGTAATTAAATTGTGATTTCTGGGACATTGGGACATTAGGATATCCGGCACATTTCAAATTCTGTGCATTGACATAATGTCATGAGATGGACTGAACAGCTTTTGTATAGTGGAAAGGTGATTTTGATATACACGAAGGAAGTCATTTAAATAAAGTCATGAAGTCATTTAACTGTCCAAGGTGCTGAAATGAACTTGATATTCATTGGATATTTTACGTATATATTATAAATAATGCATAGTTCGATTTTTCAGATTGAACAAAAAAAAAAAAAAAAACCAGTAGTGGCAACTAAAAATGTGCCCTGTTGGCTATCAGGCACCGGTGAGGTGGGCACTGGGTATTGATCTATTGGCCCTTGTGATCCTCCTGTAACTGAGCCCGTCATTCTCATCACTGTCATTAAGAAACCTAGCGCAGCGCGTTTCCTCTCGGCTCCCTGATCCAGGGCCTCCACGCTCAATATCATTATTGAAGTTATGGGGTCACACACCCGGTGGCGGATTTGAACTCTCGTCGTTCTGCGTGACTGACCAGTGCGCTACCCATTACGCCAAGAACGGGCAAGGTCAAAGGTCAAAAATTCATAATATACAAAGATAAAATATTCGAAACGTGCGCATGCGCATTGCGATTATGCCGTGACACCGCACCAGCGGATAAACCTCTCAAAGAAGCCTATGTTTCAAGCACAAAGTGGACTTTTGCTTTCTTTCCATTTTATTTCACCTATAGTTATAGTTTGAAACGATTTATCGTATTAAATTACTAATTTCATCAGGCGTTTTAAGAACCCACCTTGAATTAACCTTCATTTTATGATTACTTTCATTCCATAAACCCCAGGCGCTTATTTGGATTGAAACATTAGTCCCATGACCAACACACTTTTGTATTCACACTTTTTGTAGTTTTTAAAACAGACTATTCATATATAAGGCCACTGGAAACATGTCAGCACCGGCTAAGTCTCTTTATTAAGAGCTGAGCAGATCTCTCCAAAAGCCGCCGGGCGCAGTGGCGCGTACCTGTAATCCACGTTACTTGGAGGCTGAGCTTGGAGGAGCTTGTGAGTTCGGGGCTTCTGGGCTGCACCGCGCTGTGTTGATCGGTTGTCCGCACTAAGCTCGCTGTCGATATGGTGTCCCTGAGGGAGCTTCGGGCCACCAGGTCGGAAACAGAGCAGGTCAAAGCCCCCTTACCGATCAGTAGTGGGAGCGCATCTGAGAACAGACGCTGTAGCGCAGCCCGAGCGATAAAGTGTGACCGAACCTTTTACAGCGCACCTGTCTGACTTTTGTGCTGGAACCTGCTTGACTGATTTTATGTCTAAAACTCATCTCAACGTGTTTGATTAGCTCGTTAATTTAGCATCAGAATTAAAGTGATAATTTCGTGCCAAATCCGAGGCTAACAAAAACTGTTTGGATTTTAACTGGCAGATTACGAGCAAAATGAGTTAACCACAACAGCAATGAACTCATTTTATTGCCTTGTAAAGCATATAAAATTAATAATTGTTGTGATTTCTGGAACATTCCAAATTCGGCACGTTGATAATGCGATAGGATTCAGTGCAATGTTGATATTGATATACATGAACGAAGTCATTTAACTGTCCATGATGCCGAAATGAACTTGATATTCATTCGATAATTTACATACATGTTATGATAATATGTATATATAACAGTGGCGTGCACACATAGACATCAGGTGGTGCTAAAGCACCACCAACTCTGCCCTTTATCAACGAAAGTGCCCTTTTGAAACTTCGTTTTTTTTTTTTTTTTATTATTATCATTTTACTGAGGTCGGTTTGAAATGATCTTTTGAAAACCTGAGCGATTAAAAACAATGCCCTGAAATGAGCCACCACCTCACACACCCGACCTCTCTCTTCCTTTAACACCAGATGCGCTGCAGCAGTTCAGTTCAGCGAGTGGAAGGAAGCGTCTTCAGCACAGCACACACGCTCACAGATAGACTTCTTCTCCCGTCCCCACCAGCCAGGTCACATACACATCAAGTCAAATCGTACCGTTTGCCCTCTAAGCCCAACGTGAAATCATTTTCTTGTGTTGTAAAATGTCTCATACAGCACTAAACTACTAAGCATTTTTAGCCGACTGGTCACCTGATAAACTAGTCGCACTAGCCCAAATCAATGATAGATAACGTGAGGACGACCACATACAAATAATTAAGGTAGAGTTTGCAAATCTATGTGTTAAGCTGAACGTCTTCTGTTGTATAGGTTTTGTTAGGCAACATAAATTACATTCATTTGTGAAAGAAGAAATGGGAAGTTCCCCATTACCTGTGAAAAATGCCCATCTGCATTCATGTAATGACAACATTCAGTAGCCTATAACTCCTTCTCCTACGTTACGGTCTTTTACTGTCTTAATTGTAGGCCTATAGCCTATTGATTTACTAATTGCAAAATATATGCAACAAGGCCTGCAGTCAGTGGAGGGTAAACAGAAGTTACCTGAAGGACATGACTGTATATTGGATATGAATTATCAGAGGTGGGACCAAGTCAGTGTTTTGCAAGTCTCAAGTAAGTCCAAGTCTTTATCCTCAAGTCCCGAGTCAAGTCTCAAGCAAAGACAGTCAAGTCAAGTCAAGTCTCGAGTCAAGACAGGCAACAGTCAAGTCAAGTCCCAAGTCTGAAACTTGGAATTTCAAGTCCTTTCGAGTCTTTTTTTTTTTTTAACCAATGTTGCAGGTATATTTTAAATGTAAATAATAGACATGTGTTCTTTTTTAAATCTGTATTCTCCTCAAATCTTGATAAAACATGTGCAACTGAAAACACGAAGTATAAAACAAATTTAAATTACACCTCTTTATTGCACAGTTCAATTTGTTAAAATTAGCTGCAAAAATATTCATACTTTAAACTACAATTTTCCAGAAATAAATATTCTGTGAAAAAGTCATAAGTAGAACTCCATGTTCAAATAAAAAGTGCTGATATTTTCACAGTACAATACAAGAACCATAACAGCATTTCCCCCTCTCTTCTCTTATCTGGTTTCTTGGAGAACATGTGTGTCCATGTGTGAGTGACACAAGACAAACAAATATAAGAACTGAACAATGAACAGGAATCAGGAATGCAACTTTAGACATTTCAGTAAACTATTCTGCATTGCATTTGCAAAAGACCAAACTGGCCAAAAGTCTGTATGTCATTTGTGCACGATGAGGCCGTAGAATGATGTCCCCATAGCTGAAAACTCGCTCCACTTTTGTCAATATTTTTTTTTCTCGACGTAGATGTCTTCAAATACACAATCCATGCTGAGATAGAACTGGATATGATGGTGACAGAGAGAGGCTCTCTTCCCTGAGTTCAGATACAGAACCCCGGGTTGCCAACTCTCACGCATTGAGCGTGAGACACATGCATTTGACTGTCTTCACACGCTCTCACGCCACACATCCGATTTCAATCAATCAATCAAATTTTATTTATATAGCGCTTTTTACAACAGTTGTTGTCACAAAGCAGCTTTACAAGTGCCGAGTCCTAGCCCCCAGTGAGCAAGCCAAGGGCGACAGTGGCAAGGAAAAACTCCCTAGTTTTTTGCATGAGGAAGAAACCTTGAGAGGAACCAAGACTCAGGAGGGGAACCCATCCTCCTCTGGCCGACACCGGTCACCATGACAACAACAACAATTTAAACAGAAAGAAATAAAGAAAAGGAAAAGATGTAGTAATGTCCATCATGGTGTAGGCTCATCCGGTCAGGCAGTAGGTGGCTGGCACTGGATGGATCGCTTGTCTCTCCTCATCTCATTTTTCCTCGAGCAGGCGGGCAGCCATGTGGAGAAAATAAAACAGGGAAAATTAGCTCTGTATGAGGACATATACAGGACAGATAAAATTAAACACATTTCAGGAGTGTGGCAGCAACTCCGGCATTAAGTTAAACTATTACAGCCTAGCTAAAAAGGCAGAACCAGAAGGTAACATAGGCTTGGGGGCATTCTGAGACAATGGCATCCATCCACTGCCCTGTCAACAAACTTGAGTGACCACGAGCAGTGACAGGACGACAGCACCAGCGCCCCAGTCTACCATAAAACCCTTCGTCTATAAACCCCTGGATCTGTACATTTATCTAAGGGGGGATATTAATTATCAAACGCTAAACCAAATAGGTGGGTTTTCAACCTAGACTTAAAGATTTTGACTGTGTCAGAGTCCCGTATGCAATTTGGAAGGTTGTTCCAAAGCTGGGGGGCGTTATAAGAAAAGGCTCTTCCCCCGTATTGATTTTAAAATTCTATTATTAACATATAAAGCACTGCACGGGCTTGCTCCTGAATACCTCCAGGAACTTATTTCCTACTATGAACCCCCACGTCCACTAAGATCACAGAGTGCTGGTCTTTTATTAGTTCCACAAATGAATGAGGTAACAGTAGGGGGAAGAGCCTTTTCTTATAAGGCCCCCCAGATTTCTCACGCCGAAAAAAAAAATCTAGTTTATTTACCTCTGATCCTTATCTATGATTCAATGAGTTACAAGTTCGCTCCGGCAACAACCACTGGCGATCGATCGCGATATAATACTTAATTTGTGTCCATTTTACACCCCGCCCGGTAACAATTCACGTTGTGACTCGAGTCCCCACCTCTGGTCTATACCTTTTAGATATGAAAAGGATTCTGCTGTCCATTTGGAAGAACTTGATGTGGACTCAAGCAGTAGGTGAAAAGAAAACTCTACATGACCAAACAGAATCTTACAGAATATTGCACACTAGTGTCACACCAATTACTGTTTAATGCAGACAATTTATTATGTACACATGTTGTATTCAATGTGTCTTTGATTACCTTCATCTTCTAATGCTTGTTCTGTCCTCTGCTGTTCCGTTCGAGTTGTGCTCAAAAGGTATGGGTGGAAAAATGAAAAAGACCAAGTCAGCCAAAACTCATAAAGAGTGAAAAATATAAAATGTCATTGCATCAATCATGATTCAGTAATAAAAATGTTGGTGTCCTGTATCAACCTCTCTTCAATGTCTATACCTTTTAGATATGAAAAGGATTCTGCTGTCCATTTGGAACAACCTGATGTGGACTCAAGCAGTAGGTGAAAAGAAAACTCTACATGACCAAACAGAATCTTAGAGAATATTGCACACTAGTGTCACACCAATTACTGTTTAATGCAGACAATTTATTATGTACACATGTTGTATTCATTGTGTCTTTGATTACCTTCATCTTCTAATGCTTGTTCTGTCCTCTGCTGTTCCGTTCGAGTTGTGCTTAAAAGGTATGGGTAGAAAAATGAAAAAGACCAAGTCAGCCAAAACTCATAAAGAGTGAAAAATATAAAATGTCATTGCATAAATCATGATTCAGTAATGAAAATATTGGTGTCCTGCATGACACTCTCTTCAATGTCTATACCTTTTAGATATGAAAAAGATTCTGCTGTCCATTTGAAAGAACCTGATGTGGACTTAAACAGTAGGTGAAAAGAAAACTCTACATGACCAAACAGAATCTTACAGAATATTGCACACTAGTGTCACACCAATTACTGTTTAATGCTGACAATTTATTATGTACACATGTTGTATTCAATGTGTCTTTGATTACCTTCATCTTCTAATGCTTGTTCTGTCTTCTGCTGTTCTGTTCGAGTTGTGCTCAAAAGGTATAGGTGGAAAAATGAAAAAGACCAAGTCAGCCAAAACTCATAAAGAGTGAAAAATATAAAAAAGTCATTGCATCAATCATGATTCAGTAATAAAAATGTTGGTGTCCTGTATCAACCTCTCTTCAATGTCTTTACCTTTTAGATATGAAAGGATTCTGCTGTCCATTTGGAAAAACCTGATGTGGACTCAAGCAGTAGGTGAAAAGAAAACTCTACATGACCAAACAGAATCTTACAGAATATTGCACAGTAGTGTCACACCAATTACTGTTTAATGCTGACAATTTATTATGTACACATGTTGTATTCAATGTGTCTTTGATTACCTTCATCTTCTAATGCTTGTTCTGTCCTCTGCTGTTCCGTTCGAGTTGTGCTCAAAAGGCATGGGTGGAAAAATGAAAAAGACCAAGTCAGACAAAACTCATAAAGAGTGAAAAATATAAAATGTCATTGCATCAATCATGATTCAGTAATAAAAATGTTGGTGTCCTGTATCGAATTCTCTTCAATGTCTTTACCTTTTACATATGAAAAGGATTCTGCTGTCCATTTGGAAGAACCTGATGTGGACTCAAGCAGTAGGTGAAAAGAAAACTCTACATGACCAAACAGAATCTTACAGAATACAGGTGCTGGTCTTTTATTAGTTCCACAAATGAATGAGGTAACAGTAGGGGGAAGAGCCTTTTCTTATAAGGCCCCCCAGATTTCTCACGCCGAAAAAAAAAATCTAGTTTATTTACCTCTGATCCTTATCTATGATTCAATGAGTTACTAGTTCGCTCTGGCACCAACCACTGGCGATCGATCGATCGCGATATAATACTTAATTTGTGTCCATTTTACACCCCGCCCGGTAACAATTCACGTTCGCTGACCCCCCCATTTGATTGGTTGTGCTGCAGCTCATGCACACACACATACACACACACACAACGTACAGAGTGTGGAAAAGCAGAGGACCGGTCTGCGTCAGAAGGACGGAAATGAAATTAATGGGGTGCACTTTATAAATATTAATATGCGTTTTAAAATTTAGATTTGGGGTAAAAAAATCAAGTCTTTGCAAGTAAACAGGTTCAAGTCCAATTCAAGTCCCAAGTTATTGGTGTAAAAGTCCAAGTCAAGTCTAAGTCTCTGAATGTTTTTTCAAGTCAGGTCAAAAGTCTTAATATTAATGACTCGAGTCTGACTCGAGTCCAAGTCATGTGACTCGAGTCCCCACCTCTGATGGCAACTAAAAATATGCCCTGTTGGCTATCAGCAGTGTTGGGTAAGTTACTTTTAAAAAGTAATCTGTTACAGTTACAAGTTACCTTGTTTAAAATGTAATTGTAGTGTAACTTTTCTGATTACTTTTGAAAAGTAATGTAACTAATTACTTTTGGATTACATTTTGATTACTTTAAGGTTTAAATGAGTATTGACGCATGATCAACATTTAATTTTTGAGAACTGACAGTGTGAACCTTAAAAGAGTACTAAGCTGAGAGAGAATTGCTGACAGGCAATCACAGGAGGTCCACAAGAAGAGATGCCTGCACCAGGCATGTAAGATCAGACTACTGTCATCGGGCCATGCTCTTTTCTGCTCCTCCCCCAGGCTCTACCATTTTCACAGTTTGCGGACTAACACAAGCAGGTTCAGAAACCACTTCTTTCCCACAGCGGTCACCTTATTGAACTCTTCCCAAAGACCATTCTTTCCTTCCCCTCTATCCATACCTTACCATCCATACAAAATCTGTACAGTGTTCCTCTTCAATTCACATCTGTATAGCCCTATCTACAGTGGTATAGGATAATCTGTATGATTCCATCTGTATTTATCACATTTATTTATGCCATGCTATTTTTCTTTGCCCTGTGCATTGTACTGCCATAACTACATTACACACACATGCATTTCCCTAGGTAATTTATCTACTCTGCACATATCTATTAACCATCTTTACTTACACTAGCTGTAACTAACTGCATTGTATCTCTAAATACTGCATTCTATACAATCTGCACGTGTTGCACTTGATTAGATACCAAACTGCATTTCATTACTTCATACAAATGTAATTCAAATGTATTGCTTGTCGAACGGTAGGTCTAAGATAGGTCCAATGATAGCCTACCAATTGGGTAGGCTAGGTCGTGTCATAGACATCGACAAACGTTTTTCCAACACCAAACAGTAATAAATATTCATTTGATACCGTCTGTCATTGTCTCTAATAGTCATGTATGATTCCAGCGAATACCTGTTTAGGACTTTAAACAGCTAATTTGGTTAGCCTGTAAATCAAGCTAGCATGCTAAAGAACAAACACATTCAAGTGAATGGTAGTAGCTAGCCTAGCAGGTAGCTAACTGTGGAAACCACAGTGTGACGGTCAGCATACCTTGCTGTTAGCTCGCTTACAACCTCAATAGTGGTTGCCTTCTGATCGGAAATAAACCTCCAAACTCCGAAATTTACACAAAGGCTTGGCATAATCACAAATAGTTGCCGATGGTGGCACATGGTTCACATTTATTGACAACACGAAAACAAAACAAACGCTTCTTAAATGTCCAGTGCTTGAAGGCGTCTGTCATTGCTGCTTGAGCTGAAACTGAACCGCGCGTTTGCAAGCGGGAAACAAGCGGCAAACGGCGATGTAGGGCGCAAAGCAATAAAAATATCATTAAATATTTCGCAAAGGTTTTTGTTTATATTTTTTAAATGTAACTAAAATTATAAGATATACATGAACGAAATCATTTAACTGAATTCATGAAGTCATTTAACTGTTCATGATGCCGAAATGAACTTGATATTCATTCGATAATTTACATACATGTTATGATAATATGTATATATATTCAGATTGAGGAGAAAAAATAACGTTGATACATGGCAACTAAAAATAGGCCCTGTTGGCTATCAGGCACCGGTCAGATCAGCACTGGGCTTTTTTTTTTTTTTTTTTTTTTTTTGTTTTTTTTGTTTTTGTCTTTTTTTCGTTTTTTTGGTATACCTTTTTTTGTTACACTTAACCTAGCGTGGGGTTCGAACCCGGGTCTTGCTGACCCAAGTGCTTCAATGACCAGTGCCCTACCCATTAGGCCAACATAGGGCCGCTTACGGATCAAAATTCATAATATACAAAGTTAAAATACACGACATATGCGCATGCGCATTGCGATTACGACGTCACCGCATCAACGGACAAACTTCTCAAAAAAGCTTATATTTCAAGCACAAAGTGGACTTTTGCTTTCTTTCCAGTGTATTTCATCTATAGTTATATTTTGAAACGGTTTATGGGATTAAATTATTAACTTCATCAAGCGTTTTAACCATTGATCTGTAATATAGATCAATGGTTTTAACAACCCACTTTGAATTAACCTTCATTTTATAATTACCCCAGGCGTTTATTTGGATTGAAACATTATTCCCATGAACAGCACACTTTTGGATTCTGGAGGGCGCAGTTCGTACATAAAACATCCAGGCATCACCTGCTCAGTTTTTAATTGTAATTAAATTGTGATTTCTGGGACATTGGGACATTAGGATATCCGGCACATTTCAAATTCTGTGCATTGACATAATGTCATGAGATGGACTGAACAGCTTTTGTATAGTGGAAAGGTGATTTTGATATACACGAAGGAAGTCGTTTAAATAAAGTCATGAAGTCATTTAACTGTCCAAGGTGCTGAAATGAACTTGATATTCATTGGATATTTTACGTATATATTATAAATAATGCATAGTTCGATTTTTCAGATTGAACAAAAAAAAAAAAAAAAACCAGTAGTGGCAACTAAAAATGTGCCCTGTTGGCTATCAGGCACCGGTGAGGTGGGCACTGGGTATTGATCTATTGGCCCTTGTGATCCTCCTGTAACTGAGCCCGTCATTCTCATCACTGTCATTAAGAAACCTAGCGCAGCGCGTTTCCTCTCGGCTCCCTGATCCAGGGCCTCCACGCTCAATATCATTATTGAAGTTATGGGGTCACACACCCGGTGGCGGATTTGAACTCTCGTCGTTCTGCGTGACTGACCAGTGCGCTACCCATTACGCCAAGAACGGGCAAGGTCAAAGGTCAAAAATTCATAATATACAAAGATAAAATATTCGAAACGTGCGCATGCGCATTGCGATTATGCCGTGACACCGCACCAGCGGATAAACCTCTCAAAGAAGCCTATGTTTCAAGCACAAAGTGGACTTTTGCTTTCTTTCCATTTTATTTCACCTATAGTTATAGTTTGAAACGATTTATCGTATTAAATTACTAATTTCATCAGGCGTTTTAAGAACCCACCTTGAATTAACCTTCATTTTATGATTACTTTCATTCCATAAACCCCAGGCGCTTATTTGGATTGAAACATTAGTCCCATGACCAACACACTTTTGTATTCACACTTTTTGTAGTTTTTAAAACAGACTATTCATATATAAGGCCACTGGAAACATGTCAGCACCGGCTAAGTCTCTTTATTAAGAGCTGAGCAGATCTCTCCAAAAGCCGCCGGGCGCAGTGGCGCGTACCTGTAATCCACGTTACTTGGAGGCTGAGCTTGGAGGAGCTTGTGAGTTCGGGGCTTCTGGGCTGCACCGCGCTGTGTTGATCGGTTGTCCGCACTAAGCTCGCTGTCGATATGGTGTCCCTGAGGGAGCTTCGGGCCACCAGGTCGGAAACAGAGCAGGTCAAAGCCCCCTTACCGATCAGTAGTGGGAGCGCATATGAGAACAGACGCTGTAGCGCAGCCCGAGCGATAAAGTGTGACCGAACCTTTTACAGCGCACCTGTCTGACTTTTGTGCTGGAACCTGCTTGACTGATTTTATGTCTAAAACTCATCTCAACGTGTTTGATTAGCTCGTTAATTTAGCATCAGAATTAAAGTGATAATTTCGTGCCAAATCCGAGGCTAACAAAAACTGTTTGGATTTTAACTGGCAGATTACGAGCAAAATGAGTTAACCACAACAGCAATGAACTCATTTTATTGCCTTGTAAAGCATATAAAATTAATAATTGTTGTGATTTCTGGAACATTCCAAATTCGGCACGTTGATAATGCGATAGGATTCAGTGCAATGTTGATATTGATATACATGAACGAAATCATTTAACTGAATTCATGAAGTCATTTAACTGTCCATGATGCCGAAATGAACTTGATATTCATTCGATAATTTACATACATGTTATGATAATATGTATATATAACAGTGGCGTGCACACATAGACATCAGGTGGTGCTAAAGCACCACCAACTCTGCCCTTTATCAACGAAAGTGCCCTTTTGAAACTTCGTTTTTTTTTTTTTTTTATTATTATCATTTTACTGAGGTCGGTTTGAAATGATCTTTTGAAAACCTGAGCGATTAAAAACAATGCCCTGAAATGAGCCACCACCTCACACACCCGACCTCTCTCTTCCTTTAACACCAGATGCGCTGCAGCAGTTCAGTTCAGCGAGTGGAAGGAAGCGTCTTCAGCACAGCACACACGCTCACAGATAGACTTCTTCTCCCGTCCCCACCAGCCAGGTCACATACACATCAAGTCAAATCGTACCGTTTGCCCTCTAAGCCCAACGTGAAATCATTTTCTTGTGTTGTAAAATGTCTCATACAGCACTAAACTACTAAGCATTTTTAGCCGACTGGTCACCTGATAAACTAGTCGCACTAGCCCAAATCAATGATAGATAACGTGAGGACGACCACATACAAATAATTAAGGTAGAGTTTGCAAATCTATGTGTTAAGCTGAACGTCTTCTGTTGTATAGGTTTTGTTAGGCAACATAAATTACATTCATTTGTGAAAGAAGAAATGGGAAGTTCCCCATTACCTGTGAAAAATGCCCATCTGCATTCATGTAATGACAACATTCAGTAGCCTATAACTCCTTCTCCTACTTTACGGTCTTTTACTGTCTTAATTGTAGGCCTATAGCCTATTGATTTACTAATTGCAAAATATATGCAACAAGGCCTGCAGTCAGTGGAGGGTAAACAGAAGTTACCTGAAGGACATGACTGTATATTGGATATGAATTATCAGAGGTGGGACCAAGTCAGTGTTTTGCAAGTCTCAAGTAAGTCCAAGTCTTTATCCTCAAGTCCCGAGTCAAGTCTCAAGCAAAGACAGTCAAGTCAAGTCAAGTCTCGAGTCAAGACAGGCAACAGTCAAGTCAAGTCCCAAGTCTGAAACTTGGAATTTCAAGTCCTTTCGAGTCTTTTTTTTTTTTTAACCAATGTTGCAGGTATATTTTAAATGTAAATAATAGACATGTGTTCTTTTTTAAATCTGTATTCTCCTCAAATCTTGATAAAACATGTGCAACTGAAAACACGAAGTATAAAACAAATTTAAATTACACCTCTTTATTGCACAGTTCAATTTGTTAAAATTAGCTGCAAAAATATTCATACTTTAAACTACAATTTTCCAGAAATAAATATTCTGTGAAAAAGTCATAAGTAGAACTCCATGTTCAAATAAAAAGTGCTGATATTTTCACAGTACAATACAAGAACCATAACAGCATTTCCCCCTCTCTTCTCTTATCTGGTTTCTTGGAGAACATGTGTGTCCATGTGTGAGTGACACAAGACAAACAAATATAAGAACTGAACAATGAACAGGAATCAGGAATGCAACTTTAGACATTTCAGTAAACTATTCTGCATTGCATTTGCAAAAGACCAAACTGGCCAAAAGTCTGTATGTCATTTGTGCACGATGAGGCCGTAGAATGATGTCCCCATAGCTGAAAACTCGCTCCACTTTTGTCAATATTTTTTTTTCTCGACGTAGATGTCTTCAAATACACAATCCATGCTGAGATAGAACTGGATATGATGGTGACAGAGAGAGGCTCTCTTCCGAGTTCAGATACAGAACCCCGGGTTGCCAACTCTCACGCATTGAGCGTGAGACACATGCATTTGACTGTCTTCACACGCTCTCACGCCACACATCCGATTTCAATCAATCAATCAAATTTTATTTATATAGCGCTTTTTACAACAGTTGTTGTCACAAAGCAGCTTTACAAGTGCCGAGTCCTAGCCCCCAGTGAGCAAGCCAAGGGCGACAGTGGCAAGGAAAAACTCCCTAGTTTTTTGCATGAGGAAGAAACCTTGAGAGGAACCAAGACTCAGGAGGGGAACCCATCCTCCTCTGGCCGACACCGGTCACCATGACAACAACAACAATTTAAACAGAAAGAAATAAAGAAAAGGAAAAGATGTAGTAATGTCCATCATGGTGTAGGCTCATCCGGTCAGGCAGTAGGTGGCTGGCACTGGATGGATCGCTTGTCTCTCCTCATCTCATTTTTCCTCGAGCAGGCGGGCAGCCATGTGGAGAAAATAAAACAGGGAAAATTAGCTCTGTATGAGGACATATACAGGACAGATAAAATTAAACACATTTCAGGAGTGTGGCAGCAACTCCGGCATTAAGTTAAACTATTACAGCCTAGCTAAAAAGGCAGAACCAGAAGGTAACATAGGCTTGGGGGCATTCTGAGACAATGGCATCCATCCACTGCCCTGTCAACAAACTTGAGTGACCACGAGCAGTGACAGGACGACAGCACCAGCGCCCCAGTCTACCATAAAACCCTTCGTCTATAAACCCCTGGATCTGTACATTTATCTAAGGGGGGATATTAATTATCAAACGCTAAACCAAATAGGTGGGTTTTCAACCTAGACTTAAAGATTTTGACTGTGTCAGAGTCCCGTATGCAATTTGGAAGGTTGTTCCAAAGCTGGGGGGCGTTATAAGAAAAGGCTCTTCCCCCGTATTGATTTTAAAATTCTATTATTAACATATAAAGCACTGCACGGGCTTGCTCCTGAATACCTCCAGGAACTTATTTCCTACTATGAACCCCCACGTCCACTAAGATCACAGAGTGCTGGTCTTTTATTAGTTCCACAAATGAATGAGGTAACAGTAGGGGGAAGAGCCTTTTCTTATAAGGCCCCCCAGATTTCTCACGCCGAAAAAAAAAATCTAGTTTATTTACCTCTGATCCTTATCTATGATTCAATGAGTTACAAGTTCGCTCCGGCAACAACCACTGGCGATCGATCGCGATATAATACTTAATTTGTGTCCATTTTACACCCCGCCCGGTAACAATTCACGTTGTGACTCGAGTCCCCACCTCTGGTCTATACCTTTTAGATATGAAAAGGATTCTGCTGTCCATTTGGAAGAACTTGATGTGGACTCAAGCAGTAGGTGAAAAGAAAACTCTACATGACCAAACAGAATCTTACAGAATATTGCACACTAGTGTCACACCAATTACTGTTTAATGCAGACAATTTATTATGTACACATGTTGTATTCAATGTGTCTTTGATTACCTTCATCTTCTAATGCTTGTTCTGTCCTCTGCTGTTCCGTTCGAGTTGTGCTCAAAAGGTATGGGTGGAAAAATGAAAAAGACCAAGTCAGCCAAAACTCATAAAGAGTGAAAAATATAAAATGTCATTGCATCAATCATGATTCAGTAATAAAAATGTTGGTGTCCTGTATCAACCTCTCTTCAATGTCTATACGTTTTAGATATGAAAAGGATTCTGCTGTCCATTTGGAACAACCTGATGTGGACTCAAGCAGTAGGTGAAAAGAAAACTCTACATGACCAAACAGAATCTTACAGAATATTGCACACTAGTGTCACACCAATTACTGTTTAATGCAGACAATTTATTATGTACACATGTTGTATTCATTGTGTCTTTGATTACCTTCATCTTCTAATGCTTGTTCTGTCCTCTGCTGTTCCGTTCGAGTTGTGCTTAAAAGGTATGGGTAGAAAAATGAAAAAGACCAAGTCAGCCAAAACTCATAAAGAGTGAAAAATATAAAATGTCATTGCATAAATCATGATTCAGTAATGAAAATATTGGTGTCCTGCATGACACTCTCTTCAATGTCTATACCTTTTAGATATGAAAAAGATTCTGCTGTCCATTTGAAAGAACCTGATGTGGACTTAAACAGTAGGTGAAAAGAAAACTCTACATGACCAAACAGAATCTTACAGAATATTGCACACTAGTGTCACACCAATTACTGTTTAATGCTGACAATTTATTATGTACACATGTTGTATTCAATGTGTCTTTGATTACCTTCATCTTCTAATGCTTGTTCTGTCTTCTGCTGTTCTGTTCGAGTTGTGCTCAAAAGGTATAGGTGGAAAAATGAAAAAGACCAAGTCAGCCAAAACTCATAAAGAGTGAAAAATATAAAAAAGTCATTGCATCAATCATGATTCAGTAATAAAAATGTTGGTGTCCTGTATCAACCTCTCTTCAATGTCTTTACCTTTTAGATATGAAAGGATTCTGCTGTCCATTTGGAAAAACCTGATGTGGACTCAAGCAGTAGGTGAAAAGAAAACTCTACATGACCAAACAGAATCTTACAGAATATTGCACAGTAGTGTCACACCAATTACTGTTTAATGCTGACAATTTATTATGTACACATGTTGTATTCAATGTGTCTTTGATTACCTTCATCTTCTAATGCTTGTTCTGTCCTCTGCTGTTCCGTTCGAGTTGTGCTCAAAAGGCATGGGTGGAAAAATGAAAAAGACCAAGTCAGACAAAACTCATAAAGAGTGAAAAATATAAAATGTCATTGCATCAATCATGATTCAGTAATAAAAATGTTGGTGTCCTGTATCGAATTCTCTTCAATGTCTTTACCTTTTACATATGAAAAGGATTCTGCTGTCCATTTGGAAGAACCTGATGTGGACTCAAGCAGTAGGTGAAAAGAAAACTCTACATGACCAAACAGAATCTTACAGAATACAGGTGCTGGTCTTTTATTAGTTCCACAAATTAATAAGGTAACAGTAGGGGGAAGAGCCTTTTCTTATAAGCCCAGATTTCTCACGCCGAAAAAAAAAATCTAGTTTATTTACCTCTGATCCTTATCTATGATTCAATGAGTTACTAGTTCGCTCTGGCACCAACCACTGGCGATCGATCGATCGCGATATAATACTTAATTTGTGTCCATTTTACACCCCGCCCGGTAACAATTCACGTTCGCTGACCCCCCCATTTGATTGGTTGTGCTGCAGCTCATGCACACACACATACACACACACACAACGTACAGAGTGTGGAAAAGCAGAGGACCGGTCTGCGTCAGAAGGACGGAAATGAAATTAATGGGGTGCACTTTATAAATATTAATATGCGTTTTAAAATTTAGATTTGGGGTAAAAAAATCAAGTCTTTGCAAGTAAACAGGTTCAAGTCCAATTCAAGTCCCAAGTTATTGGTGTAAAAGACCAAGTCAAGTCTAAGTCTCTGAATGTTTTTTCAAGTCAGGTCAAAAGTCTTAATATTAATGACTCGAGTCTGACTCGAGTCCAAGTCATGTGACTCGAGTACCCACCTCTGATGGCAACTAAAAATATGCCCTGTTGGCTATCAGCAGTGTTGGGTAAGTTACTTTTAAAAAGTAATCCGTTACAGTTACAAGTTACCTTGTTTAAAATGTAATTGTAGTGTAACTTTTCTGATTACTTTTGAAAAGTAATGTAACTAATTACTTTTGGATTACATTTTGATTACTTTAAGGTTTAAATGAGTATTGACGCATGATCAACATTTAATTTTTGAGAACTGACAGTGTGAACCTTAAAAGAGTACTAAGCTGAGAGAGAATTGCTGACAGGCAATCACAGGAGGTCCACAAGAAGAGATGCCTGCACCAGGCATGTAAGATCAGACTACTGTCATCGGGCCATGCTCTTTTCTGCTCCTCCCCCAGGCTCTACCATTTTCACAGTTTGCGGACTAACACAAGCAGGTTCAGAAACCACTTCTTTCCCACAGCGGTCACCTTATTGAACTCTTCCCAAAGACCATTCTTTCCTTCCCCTCTATCCATACCTTACCATCCATACAAAATCTGTACAGTGTTCCTCTTCAATTCACATCTGTATAGCCCTATCTACAGTGGTATAGGATAATCTGTATGATTCCATCTGTATTTATCACATTTATTTATGCCATGCTATTTTTCTTTGCCTTGTGCATTGTACTGCCATAACTACATTACACACACATGCATTTCCCTAGGTAATTTATCTACTCTGCACATATCTATTAACCATCTTTACTTACACTAGCTGTAACTAACTGCATTGTATCTCTAAATACTGCATTCTATACAATCTGCACGTGTTGCACTTGATTAGATACCAAACTGCATTTCATTACTTCATACAAATTTAATTCAAATGTATTGCTTGTCGAACGGTAGGTCTAAGATAGGTCCAATGATAGCCTACCAATTGGGTAGGCTAGGTCGTGTCATAGACATCGACAAACGTTTTTCCAACACCAAACAGTAATAAATATTCATTTGATACCGTCTGTCATTGTCTCTAATAGTCATGTATGATTCCAGCGAATACCTGTTTAGGACTTTAAACAGCTAATTTGGTTAGCCTGTAAATCAAGCTAGCATGCTAAAGAACAAACACATTCAAGTGAATGGTAGTAGCTAGCCTAGCAGGTAGCTAACTGTGGAAACCACAGTGTGACGGTCAGCATACCTTGCTGTTAGCTCGCTTACAACCTCAATAGTGGTTGCCTTCTGATCGGAAATAAACCTCCAAACTCCGAAATTTACACAAAGGCTTGGCATAATCACAAATAGTTGTGGTTCACATGGTTCACATTTATTGACAACACGAAAACAAAACAAACGCTTCTTAAATGTCCAGTGCTTGAAGGCGTCTGTCATTGCTGCTTGAGCTGAAACTGAACCGCGCGTTTGCAAGCGGGAAACAAGCGGCAAACGGCGATGTAGGGCGCAAAGCAATAAAAATATCATTAAATATTTCGCAAAGGTTTTTGTTTATATTTTTAAAATGTAACTAAAATTATAAGATATACATGAACGAAATCATTTAACTGAATTCATGAAGTCATTTAACTGTTCATGATGCCGAAATGAACTTGATATTCATTCGATAATTTACATACATGTTATGATAATATGTATATATATTCAGATTGAGGAGAAAAAATAACGTTGATACATGGCAACTAAAAATAGGCCCTGTTGGCTATCAGGCACCGGTCAGATCAGCACTGGGCTTTTTTTTTTTTTTTTTTTTGTTTTTTTTTGTTTTTGTCTTTTTTTCGTTTTTTTGGTATACCTTTTTTTGTTACACTTAACCTAGCGTGGGGTTCGAACCCGGGTCTTGCTGACCCAAGTGCTTCAATGACCAGTGCCCTACCCATTAGGCCAACATAGGGCCGCTTACGGATCAAAATTCATAATATACAAAGTTAAAATACACGACATATGCGCATGCGCATTGCGATTACGACGTCACCGCATCAACGGACAAACTTCTCAAAAAAGCTTATATTTCAAGCACAAAGTGGACTTTTGCTTTCTTTCCAGTGTATTTCATCTATAGTTATATTTTGAAACGGTTTATGGGATTAAATTATTAACTTCATCAAGCGTTTTAACCATTGATCTGTAATATAGATCAATGGTTTTAACAACCCACTTTGAATTAACCTTCATTTTATAATTACCCCAGGCGTTTATTTGGATTGAAACATTATTCCCATGAACAGCACACTTTTGGATTCTGGAGGGCGCAGTTCGTACATAAAACATCCAGGCATCACCTGCTCAGTTTTTAATTGTAATTAAATTGTGATTTCTGGGACATTGGGACATTAGGATATCCGGCACATTTCAAATTCTGTGCATTGACATAATGTCATGAGATGGACTGAACAGCTTTTGTATAGTGGAAAGGTGATTTTGATATACACGAAGGAAGTCATTTAAATAAAGTCATGAAGTCATTTAACTGTCCAAGGTGCTGAAATGAACTTGATATTCATTGGATATTTTACGTATATATTATAAATAATGCATAGTTCGATTTTTCAGATTGAACAAAAAAAAAAAAAAAAAACCAGTAGTGGCAACTAAAAATGTGCCCTGTTGGCTATCAGGCACCGGTGAGGTGGGCACTGGGTATTGATCTATTGGCCCTTGTGATCCTCCTGTAACTGAGCCCGTCATTCTCATCACTGTCATTAAGAAACCTAGCGCAGCGCGTTTCCTCTCGGCTCCCTGATCCAGGGCCTCCACGCTCAATATCATTATTGAAGTTATGGGGTCACACACCCGGTGGCGGATTTGAACTCTCGTCGTTCTGCGTGACTGACCAGTGCGCTACCCATTACGCCAAGAACGGGCAAGGTCAAAGGTCAAAAATTCATAATATACAAAGATAAAATATTCGAAACGTGCGCATGCGCATTGCGATTATGCCGTGACACCGCACCAACGGATAAACCTCTCAAAGAAGCCTATGTTTCAAGCACAAAGTGGACTTTTGCTTTCTTTCCATTTTATTTCACCTATAGTTATAGTTTGAAACGATTTATCGTATTAAATTACTAATTTCATCAGGCGTTTTAAGAACCCACCTTGAATTAACCTTCATTTTATGATTACTTTCATTCCATAAACCCCAGGCGCTTATTTGGATTGAAACATTAGTCCCATGACCAACACACTTTTGTATTCACACTTTTTGTAGTTTTTAAAACAGACTATTCATATATAAGGCCACTGGAAACATGTCAGCACCGGCTAAGTCTCTTTATTAAGAGCTGAGCAGATCTCTCCAAAAGTCGCCGGGCGCAGTGGCGCGTACCTGTAATCCACGTTACTTGGAGGCTGAGCTTGGAGGAGCTTGTGAGTTCGGGGCTTCTGGGCTGCACCGCGCTGTGTTGATCGGTTGTCCGCACTAAGCTCGCTGTCGATATGGTGTCCCTGAGGGAGCTTCGGGCCACCAGGTCGGAAACAGAGCAGGTCAAAGCCCCCTTACCGATCAGTAGTGGGAGCGCATATGAGAACAGACGCTGTAGCGCAGCCCGAGCGATAAAGTGTGACCGAACCTTTTACAGCGCACCTGTCTGACTTTTGTGCTGGAACCTGCTTGACTGATTTTATGTCTAAAACTCATCTCAACGTGTTTGATTAGCTCGTTAATTTAGCATCAGAATTAAAGTGATAATTTCGTGCCAAATCCGAGGCTAACAAAAACTGTTTGGATTTTAACTGGCAGATTACGAGCAAAATGAGTTAACCACAACAGCAATGAACTCATTTTATTGCCTTGTAAAGCATATAAAATTAATAATTGTTGTGATTTCTGGAACATTCCAAATTCGGCACGTTGATAATGCGATAGGATTCAGTGCAATGTTGATATTGATATACATGAACGAAATCATTTAACTGAATTCATGAAGTCATTTAACTGTCCATGATGCCGAAATGAACTTGATATTCATTCGATAATTTACATACATGTTATGATAATATGTATATATAACAGTGGCGTGCACACATAGACATCAGGTGGTGCTAAAGCACCACCAACTCTGCCCTTTATCAACGAAAGTGCCCTTTTGAAACTTCGTTTTTTTTTTTTTTTTTATTATTATCATTTTACTGAGGTCGGTTTGAAATGATCTTTTGAAAACCTGAGCGATTAAAAACAATGCCCTGAAATGAGCCACCACCTCACACACCCGACCTCTCTCTTCCTTTAACACCAGATGCGCTGCAGCAGTTCAGTTCAGCGAGTGGAAGGAAGCGTCTTCAGCACAGCACACACGCTCACAGATAGACTTCTTCTCCCGTCCCCACCAGCCAGGTCACATACACATCAAGTCAAATCGTACCGTTTGCCCTCTAAGCCCAACGTGAAATCATTTTCTTGTGTTGTAAAATGTCTCATACAGCACTAAACTACTAAGCATTTTTAGCCGACTGGTCACCTGATAAACTAGTCGCACTAGCCCAAATCAATGATAGATAACGTGAGGACGACCACATACAAATAATTAAGGTAGTTTGCAAATCTATGTGTTAAGCTGAACGTCTTCTGTTGTATAGGTTTTGTTAGGCAACATAAATTACATTCATTTGTGAAAGAAGAAACGGGAAGTTCCCCATTACCTGTGAAAAATGCCCATCTGCATTCATGTAATGACAACATTCAGTAGCCTATAACTCCTTCTCCTACTTTACGGTCTTTTACTGTCTTAATTGTAGGCCTATAGCCTATTGATTTACTAATTGCAAAATATATGCAACAAGGCCTGCAGTCAGTGGAGGGTAAACAGAAGTTACCTGAAGGACATGACTGTATATTGGATATGAATTATCAGAGGTGGGACCAAGTCAGTGTTTTGCAAGTCTCAAGTAAGTCCAAGTCTTTATCCTCAAGTCCCGAGTCAAGTCTCAAGCAAAGACAGTCAAGTCAAGTCAAGTCTCGAGTCAAGACAGGCAACAGTCAAGTCAAGTCCCAAGTCTGAAACTTGGAATTTCAAGTCCTTTCGAGTCTTTTTTTTTTTTAACCAATGTTGCAGGTATATTTTAAATGTAAATAATAGACATGTGTTCTTTTTTAAATCTGTATTCTCCTCAAATCTTGATAAAACATGTGCAACTGAAAACACGAAGTATAAAACAAATTTAAATTACACCTCTTTATTGCACAGTTCAATTTGTTAAAATTAGCTGCAAAAATATTCATACTTTAAACTACAATTTTCCAGAAATAAATATTCTGTGAAAAAGTCATAAGTAGAACTCCATGTTCAAATAAAAAGTGCTGATATTTTCACAGTACAATACAAGAACCATAACAGCATTTCCCCCTCTCTTCTCTTATCTGGTTTCTTGGAGAACATGTGTGTCCATGTGTGAGTGACACAAGACAAACAAATATAAGAACTGAACAATGAACAGGAATCAGGAATGCAACTTTAGACATTTCAGTAAACTATTCTGCATTGCATTTGCAAAAGACCAAACTGGCCAAAAGTCTGTATGTCATTTGTGCACGATGAGGCCGTAGAATGATGTCCCCATAGCTGAAAACTCGCTCCACTTTTGTCAATATTTTTTTTTCTCGACGTAGATGTCTTCAAATACACAATCCATGCTGAGATAGAACTGGATATGATGGTGACAGAGAGAGGCTCTCTTCCGAGTTCAGATACAGAACCCCGGGTTGCCAACTCTCACGCATTGAGCGTGAGACACATGCATTTGACTGTCTTCACACGCTCTCACGCCACACATCCGATTTCAATCAATCAATCAAATTTTATTTATATAGCGCTTTTTACAACAGTTGTTGTCACAAAGCAGCTTTACAAGTGCCGAGTCCTAGCCCCCAGTGAGCAAGCCAAGGGCGACAGTGGCAAGGAAAAACTCCCTAGTTTTTTGCATGAGGAAGAAACCTTGAGAGGAACCAAGACTCAGGAGGGGAACCCATCCTCCTCTGGCCGACACCGGTCACCATGACAACAACAACAATTTAAACAGAAAGAAATAAAGAAAAGGAAAAGATGTAGTAATGTCCATCATGGTGTAGGCTCATCCGGTCAGGCAGTAGGTGGCTGGCACTGGATGGATCGCTTGTCTCTCCTCATCTCATTTTTCCTCGAGCAGGCGGGCAGCCATGTGGAGAAAATAAAACAGGGAAAATTAGCTCTGTATGAGGACATATACAGGACAGATAAAATTAAACACATTTCAGGAGTGTGGCAGCAACTCCGGCATTAAGTTAAACTATTACAGCCTAGCTAAAAAGGCAGAACCAGAAGGTAACATAGGCTTGGGGGCATTCTGAGACAATGGCATCCATCCACTGCCCTGTCAACAAACTTGAGTGACCACGAGCAGTGACAGGACGACAGCACCAGCGCCCCAGTCTACCATAAAACCCTTCGTCTATAAACCCCTGGATCTGTACATTTATCTAAGGGGGGATATTAATTATCAAACGCTAAACCAAATAGGTGGGTTTTCAACCTAGACTTAAAGATTTTGACTGTGTCAGAGTCCCGTATGCAATTTGGAAGGTTGTTCCAAAGCTGGGGGGCGTTATAAGAAAAGGCTCTTCCCCCGTATTGATTTTAAAATTCTATTATTAACATATAAAGCACTGCACGGGCTTGCTCCTGAATACCTCCAGGAACTTATTTCCTACTATGAACCCCCACGTCCACTAAGATCACAGAGTGCTGGTCTTTTATTAGTTCCACAAATGAATGAGGTAACAGTAGGGGGAAGAGCCTTTTCTTATAAGGCCCCCCAGATTTCTCACGCCGAAAAAAAAAATCTAGTTTATTTACCTCTGATCCTTATCTATGATTCAATGAGTTACAAGTTCGCTCCGGCAACAACCACTGGCGATCGATCGCGATATAATACTTAATTTGTGTCCATTTTACACCCCGCCCGGTAACAATTCACGTTGTGACTCGAGTCCCCACCTCTGGTCTATACCTTTTAGATATGAAAAGGATTCTGCTGTCCATTTGGAAGAACTTGATGTGGACTCAAGCAGTAGGTGAAAAGAAAACTCTACATGACCAAACAGAATCTTACAGAATATTGCACACTAGTGTCACACCAATTACTGTTTAATGCAGACAATTTATTATGTACACATGTTGTATTCAATGTGTCTTTGATTACCTTCATCTTCTAATGCTTGTTCTGTCCTCTGCTGTTCCGTTCGAGTTGTGCTCAAAAGGTATGGGTGGAAAAATGAAAAAGACCAAGTCAGCCAAAACTCATAAAGAGTGAAAAATATAAAATGTCATTGCATCAATCATGATTCAGTAATAAAAATGTTGGTGTCCTGTATCAACCTCTCTTCAATGTCTATACGTTTTAGATATGAAAAGGATTCTGCTGTCCATTTGGAACAACCTGATGTGGACTCAAGCAGTAGGTGAAAAGAAAACTCTACATGACCAAACAGAATCTTACAGAATATTGCACACTAGTGTCACACCAATTACTGTTTAATGCAGACAATTTATTATGTACACATGTTGTATTCATTGTGTCTTTGATTACCTTCATCTTCTAATGCTTGTTCTGTCCTCTGCTGTTCCGTTCGAGTTGTGCTTAAAAGGTATGGGTAGAAAAATGAAAAAGACCAAGTCAGCCAAAACTCATAAAGAGTGAAAAATATAAAATGTCATTGCATAAATCATGATTCAGTAATGAAAATATTGGTGTCCTGCATGACACTCTCTTCAATGTCTATACCTTTTAGATATGAAAAAGATTCTGCTGTCCATTTGAAAGAACCTGATGTGGACTTAAACAGTAGGTGAAAAGAAAACTCTACATGACCAAACAGAATCTTACAGAATATTGCACACTAGTGTCACACCAATTACTGTTTAATGCTGACAATTTATTATGTACACATGTTGTATTCAATGTGTCTTTGATTACCTTCATCTTCTAATGCTTGTTCTGTCTTCTGCTGTTCTGTTCGAGTTGTGCTCAAAAGGTATAGGTGGAAAAATGAAAAAGACCAAGTCAGCCAAAACTCATAAAGAGTGAAAAATATAAAAAAGTCATTGCATCAATCATGATTCAGTAATAAAAATGTTGGTGTCCTGTATCAACCTCTCTTCAATGTCTTTACCTTTTAGATATGAAAGGATTCTGCTGTCCATTTGGAAAAACCTGATGTGGACTCAAGCAGTAGGTGAAAAGAAAACTCTACATGACCAAACAGAATCTTACAGAATATTGCACAGTAGTGTCACACCAATTACTGTTTAATGCTGACAATTTATTATGTACACATGTTGTATTCAATGTGTCTTTGATTACCTTCATCTTCTAATGCTTGTTCTGTCCTCTGCTGTTCCGTTCGAGTTGTGCTCAAAAGGCATGGGTGGAAAAATGAAAAAGACCAAGTCAGACAAAACTCATAAAGAGTGAAAAATATAAAATGTCATTGCATCAATCATGATTCAGTAATAAAAATGTTGGTGTCCTGTATCGAATTCTCTTCAATGTCTTTACCTTTTACATATGAAAAGGATTCTGCTGTCCATTTGGAAGAACCTGATGTGGACTCAAGCAGTAGGTGAAAAGAAAACTCTACATGACCAAACAGAATCTTACAGAATACAGGTGCTGGTCTTTTATTAGTTCCACAAATTAATAAGGTAACAGTAGGGGGAAGAGCCTTTTCTTATAAGCCCAGATTTCTCACGCCGAAAAAAAAAATCTAGTTTATTTACCTCTGATCCTTATCTATGATTCAATGAGTTACTAGTTCGCTCTGGCACCAACCACTGGCGATCGATCGATCGCGATATAATACTTAATTTGTGTCCATTTTACACCCCGCCCGGTAACAATTCACGTTCGCTGACCCCCCCATTTGATTGGTTGTGCTGCAGCTCATGCACACACACATACACACAACGTACAGAGTGTGGAAAAGCAGAGGACCGGTCTGCGTCAGAAGGACGGAAATGAAATTAATGGGGTGCACTTTATAAATATTAATATGCGTTTTAAAATTTAGATTTGGGGTAAAAAAATCAAGTCTTTGCAAGTAAACAGGTTCAAGTCCAATTCAAGTCCCAAGTTATTGGTGTAAAAGACCAAGTCAAGTCTAAGTCTCTGAATGTTTTTTCAAGTCAGGTCAAAAGTCTTAATATTAATGACTCGAGTCTGACTCGAGTCCAAGTCATGTGACTCGAGTACCCACCTCTGATGGCAACTAAAAATATGCCCTGTTGGCTATCAGCAGTGTTGGGTAAGTTACTTTTAAAAAGTAATCCGTTACAGTTACAAGTTACCTTGTTTAAAATGTAATTGTAGTGTAACTTTTCTGATTACTTTTGAAAAGTAATGTAACTAATTACTTTTGGATTACATTTTGATTACTTTAAGGTTTAAATGAGTATTGACGCATGATCAACATTTAATTTTTGAGAACTGACAGTGTGAACCTTAAAAGAGTACTAAGCTGAGAGAGAATTGCTGACAGGCAATCACAGGAGGTCCACAAGAAGAGATGCCTGCACCAGGCATGTAAGATCAGACTACTGTCATCGGGCCATGCTCTTTTCTGCTCCTCCCCCAGGCTCTACCATTTTCACAGTTTGCGGACTAACACAAGCAGGTTCAGAAACCACTTCTTTCCCACAGCGGTCACCTTATTGAACTCTTCCCAAAGACCATTCTTTCCTTCCCCTCTATCCATACCTTACCATCCATACAAAATCTGTACAGTGTTCCTCTTCAATTCACATCTGTATAGCCCTATCTACAGTGGTATAGGATAATCTGTATGATTCCATCTGTATTTATCACATTTATTTATGCCATGCTATTTTTCTTTGCCCTGTGCATTGTACTGCCATAACTACATTACACACACATGCATTTCCCTAGGTAATTTATCTACTCTGCACATATCTATTAACCATCTTTACTTACACTAGCTGTAACTAACTGCATTGTATCTCTAAATACTGCATTCTATACAATCTGCACGTGTTGCACTTGATTAGATACCAAACTGCATTTCATTACTTCATACAAATTTAATTCAAATGTATTGCTTGTCGAACGGTAGGTCTAAGATAGGTCCAATGATAGCCTACCAATTGGGTAGGCTAGGTCGTGTCATAGACATCGACAAACGTTTTTCCAACACCAAACAGTAATAAATATTCATTTGATACCGTCTGTCATTGTCTCTAATAGTCATGTATGATTCCAGCGAATACCTGTTTAGGACTTTAAACAGCTAATTTGGTTAGCCTGTAAATCAAGCTAGCATGCTAAAGAACAAACACATTCAAGTGAATGGTAGTAGCTAGCCTAGCAGGTAGCTAACTGTGGAAACCACAGTGTGACGGTCAGCATACCTTGCTGTTAGCTCGCTTACAACCTCAATAGTGGTTGCCTTCTGATCGGAAATAAACCTCCAAACTCCGAAATTTACACAAAGGCTTGGCATAATCACAAATAGTTGCCGATGGTGGCACATGGTTCACATTTATTGACAACACGAAAACAAAACAAACGCTTCTTAAATGTCCAGTGCTTGAAGGCGTCTGTCATTGCTGCTTGAGCTGAAACTGAACCGCGCGTTTGCAAGCGGGAAACAAGCGGCAAACGGCGATGTAGGGCGCAAAGCAATAAAAATATCATTAAATATTTCGCAAAGGTTTTTGTTTATATTTTTAAAATGTAACTAAAATTATAAGATATACATGAACGAAATCATTTAACTGAATTCATGAAGTCATTTAACTGTTCATGATGCCGAAATGAACTTGATATTCATTCGATAATTTACATACATGTTATGATAATATGTATATATATTCAGATTGAGGAGAAAAAATAACGTTGATACATGGCAACTAAAAATAGGCCCTGTTGGCTATCAGGCACCGGTCAGATCAGCACTGGGCTTTTTTTTTTTTTTTTTTTTGTTTTTTTTTGTTTTTGTCTTTTTTTCGTTTTTTTGGTATACCTTTTTTTGTTACACTTAACCTAGCGTGGGGTTCGAACCCGGGTCTTGCTGACCCAAGTGCTTCAATGACCAGTGCCCTACCCATTAGGCCAACATAGGGCCGCTTACGGATCAAAATTCATAATATACAAAGTTAAAATACACGACATATGCGCATGCGCATTGCGATTACGACGTCACCGCATCAACGGACAAACTTCTCAAAAAAGCTTATATTTCAAGCACAAAGTGGACTTTTGCTTTCTTTCCAGTGTATTTCATCTATAGTTATATTTTGAAACGGTTTATGGGATTAAATTATTAACTTCATCAAGCGTTTTAACCATTGATCTGTAATATAGATCAATGGTTTTAACAACCCACTTTGAATTAACCTTCATTTTATAATTACCCCAGGCGTTTATTTGGATTGAAACATTATTCCCATGAACAGCACACTTTTGGATTCTGGAGGGCGCAGTTCGTACATAAAACATCCAGGCATCACCTGCTCAGTTTTTAATTGTAATTAAATTGTGATTTCTGGGACATTGGGACATTAGGATATCCGGCACATTTCAAATTCTGTGCATTGACATAATGTCATGAGATGGACTGAACAGCTTTTGTATAGTGGAAAGGTGATTTTGATATACACGAAGGAAGTCATTTAAATAAAGTCATGAAGTCATTTAACTGTCCAAGGTGCTGAAATGAACTTGATATTCATTGGATATTTTACGTATATATTATAAATAATGCATAGTTCGATTTTTCAGATTGAACAAAAAAAAAAAAAAAAAACCAGTAGTGGCAACTAAAAATGTGCCCTGTTGGCTATCAGGCACCGGTGAGGTGGGCACTGGGTATTGATCTATTGGCCCTTGTGATCCTCCTGTAACTGAGCCCGTCATTCTCATCACTGTCATTAAGAAACCTAGCGCAGCGCGTTTCCTCTCGGCTCCCTGATCCAGGGCCTCCACGCTCAATATCATTATTGAAGTTATGGGGTCACACACCCGGTGGCGGATTTGAACTCTCGTCGTTCTGCATGACTGACCAGTGCGCTACCCATTACGCCAAGAACGGGCAAGGTCAAAGGTCAAAAATTCATAATATACAAAGATAAAATATTCGAAACGTGCGCATGCGCATTGCGATTATGCCGTGACACCGCACCAGCGGATAAACCTCTCAAAGAAGCCTATGTTTCAAGCACAAAGTGGACTTTTGCTTTCTTTCCATTTTATTTCACCTATAGTTATAGTTTGAAACGATTTATCGTATTAAATTACTAATTTCATCAGGCGTTTTAAGAACCCACCTTGAATTAACCTTCATTTTATGATTACTTTCATTCCATAAACCCCAGGCGCTTATTTGGATTGAAACATTAGTCCCATGACCAACACACTTTTGTATTCACACTTTTTGTAGTTTTTAAAACAGACTATTCATATATAAGGCCACTGGAAACATGTCAGCACCGGCTAAGTCTCTTTATTAAGAGCTGAGCAGATCTCTCCAAAAGCCGCCGGGCGCAGTGGCGCGTACCTGTAATCCACGTTACTTGGAGGCTGAGCTTGGAGGAGCTTGTGAGTTCGGGGCTTCTGGGCTGCACCGCGCTGTGTTGATCGGTTGTCCGCACTAAGCTCGCTGTCGATATGGTGTCCCTGAGGGAGCTTCGGGCCACCAGGTCGGAAACAGAGCAGGTCAAAGCCCCCTTACCGATCAGTAGTGGGAGCGCATATGAGAACAGACGCTGTAGCGCAGCCCGAGCGATAAAGTGTGACCGAACCTTTTACAGCGCACCTGTCTGACTTTTGTGCTGGAACCTGCTTGACTGATTTTATGTCTAAAACTCATCTCAACGTGTTTGATTAGCTCGTTAATTTAGCATCAGAATTAAAGTGATAATTTCGTGCCAAATCCGAGGCTAACAAAAACTGTTTGGATTTTAACTGGCAGATTACGAGCAAAATGAGTTAACCACAACAGCAATGAACTCATTTTATTGCCTTGTAAAGCATATAAAATTAATAATTGTTGTGATTTCTGGAACATTCCAAATTCGGCACGTTGATAATGCGATAGGATTCAGTGCAATGTTGATATTGATATACATGAACGAAATCATTTAACTGAATTCATGAAGTCATTTAACTGTCCATGATGCCGAAATGAACTTGATATTCATTCGATAATTTACATACATGTTATGATAATATGTATATATAACAGTGGCGTGCACACAGACATCAGGTGGTGCTAAAGCACCACCAACTCTGCCCTTTATCAACGAAAGTGCCCTTTTGAAACTTCGTTTTTTTTTTTTTTTTTTTTATTATCATTTTACTGAGGTCGGTTTGAAATGATCTTTTGAAAACCTGAGCGATTAAAAACAATGCCCTGAAATGAGCCACCACCTCACACACCCGACCTCTCTCTTCCTTTAACACCAGATGCGCTGCAGCAGTTCAGTTCAGCGAGTGGAAGGAAGCGTCTTCAGCACAGCACACACGCTCACAGATAGACTTCTTCTCCCGTCCCCACCAGCCAGGTCACATACACATCAAGTCAAATCGTACCGTTTGCCCTCTAAGCCCAACGTGAAATCATTTTCTTGTGTTGTAAAATGTCTCATACAGCACTAAACTACTAAGCATTTTTAGCCGACTGGTCACCTGATAAACTAGTCGCACTAGCCCAAATCAATGATAGATAACGTGAGGACGACCACATACAAATAATTAAGGTAGTTTGCAAATCTATGTGTTAAGCTGAACGTCTTCTGTTGTATAGGTTTTGTTAGGCAACATAAATTACATTCATTTGTGAAAGAAGAAACGGGAAGTTCCCCATTACCTGTGAAAAATGCCCATCTGCATTCATGTAATGACAACATTCAGTAGCCTATAACTCCTTCTCCTACTTTACGGTCTTTTACTGTCTTAATTGTAGGCCTATATTGATTTACTAATTGCAAAATATATGCAACAAGGCCTGCAGTCAGTGGAGGGTAAACAGAAGTTACCTGAAGGACATGACTGTATATTGGATATGAATTATCAGAGGTGGGACCAAGTCAGTGTTTTGCAAGTCTCAAGTAAGTCCAAGTCTTTATCCTCAAGTCCCGAGTCAAGTCTCAAGCAAAGACAGTCAAGTCAAGTCAAGTCTCGAGTCAAGACAGGCAACAGTCAAGTCAAGTCCCAAGTCTGAAACTTGGAATTTCAAGTCCTTTCGAGTCTTTTTTTTTTTTTAACCAATGTTGCAGGTATATTTTAAATGTAAATAATAGACATGTGTTCTTTTTTAAATCTGTATTCTCCTCAAATCTTGATAAAACATGTGCAACTGAAAACACAAAGTATAAAACAAATTTAAATTACACCTCTTTATTGCACAGTTCAATTTGTTAAAATTAGCTGCAAAAATATTCATACTTTAAACTACAATTTTCCAGAAATAAATATTCTGTGAAAAAGTCATAAGTAGAACTCCATGTTCAAATAAAAAGTGCTGATATTTTCACAGTACAATACAAAGAACCATAACAGCATTTTTCCCTCTCTTCTCTTATCTGGTTTCTTGGAGAACATGTGTGTCCATGTGTGAGTGACACAAGACAAACAAATATAAGAACTGAACAATGAACAGGAATCAGGAATGCAACTTTAGACATTTCAGTAAACTATTCTGCATTGCATTTGCAAAAGACCAAACTGGCCAAAAGTCTGTATGTCATTTGTGCACGATGAGGCCGTAGAATGATGTCCCCATAGCTGAAAACTCGCTCCACTTTTGTCAATATTTTTTTTTCTCGACGTAGATGTCTTCAAATACACAATCCATGCTGAGATAGAACTGGATATGATGGTGACAGAGAGAGGCTCTCTTCCGAGTTCAGATACAGAACCCCGGGTTGCCAACTCTCACGCATTGAGCGTGAGACACATGCATTTGACTGTCTTCACACGCTCTCACGCCACACATCCGATTTCAATCAATCAATCAAATTTTATTTATATAGCGCTTTTTACAACAGTTGTTGTCACAAAGCAGCTTTACAAGTGCCGAGTCCTAGCCCCCAGTGAGCAAGCCAAGGGCGACAGTGGCAAGGAAAAACTCCCTAGTTTTTTGCATGAGGAAGAAACCTTGAGAGGAACCAAGACTCAGGAGGGGAACCCATCCTCCTCTGGCCGACACCGGTCACCATGACAACAACAACAATTTAAACAGAAAGAAATAAAGAAAAGGAAAAGATGTAGTAATGTCCATCATGGTGTAGGCTCATCCGGTCAGGCAGTAGGTGGCTGGCACTGGATGGATCGCTTGTCTCTCCTCATCTCATTTTTCCTCGAGCAGGCGGGCAGCCATGTGGAGAAAATAAAACAGGGAAAATTAGCTCTGTATGAGGACATATACAGGACAGATAAAATTAAACACATTTCAGGAGTGTGGCAGCAACTCCGGCATTAAGTTAAACTATTACAGCCTAGCTAAAAAGGCAGAACCAGAAGGTAACATAGGCTTGGGGGCATTCTGAGACAATGGCATCCATCCACTGCCCTGTCAACAAACTTGAGTGACCACGAGCAGTGACAGGACGACAGCACCAGCGCCCCAGTCTACCATAAAACCCTTCGTCTATAAACCCCTGGATCTGTACATTTATCTAAGGGGGGATATTAATTATCAAACGCTAAACCAAATAGGTGGGTTTTCAACCTAGACTTAAAGATTTTGACTGTGTCAGAGTCCCGTATGCAATTTGGAAGGTTGTTCCAAAGCTGGGGGGCGTTATAAGAAAAGGCTCTTCCCCCGTATTGATTTTAAAATTCTATTATTAACATATAAAGCACTGCACGGGCTTGCTCCTGAATACCTCCAGGAACTTATTTCCTACTATGAACCCCCACGTCCACTAAGATCACAGAGTGCTGGTCTTTTATTAGTTCCACAAATGAATGAGGTAACAGTAGGGGGAAGAGCCTTTTCTTATAAGGCCCCCCAGATTTCTCACGCCGAAAAAAAAAATCTAGTTTATTTACCTCTGATCCTTATCTATGATTCAATGAGTTACAAGTTCGCTCCGGCAACAACCACTGGCGATCGATCGCGATATAATACTTAATTTGTGTCCATTTTACACCCCGCCCGGTAACAATTCACGTTGTGACTCGAGTCCCCACCTCTGGTCTATACCTTTTAGATATGAAAAGGATTCTGCTGTCCATTTGGAAGAACTTGATGTGGACTCAAGCAGTAGGTGAAAAGAAAACTCTACATGACCAAACAGAATCTTACAGAATATTGCACACTAGTGTCACACCAATTACTGTTTAATGCAGACAATTTATTATGTACACATGTTGTATTCAATGTGTCTTTGATTACCTTCATCTTCTAATGCTTGTTCTGTCCTCTGCTGTTCCGTTCGAGTTGTGCTCAAAAGGTATGGGTGGAAAAATGAAAAAGACCAAGTCAGCCAAAACTCATAAAGAGTGAAAAATATAAAATGTCATTGCATCAATCATGATTCAGTAATAAAAATGTTGGTGTCCTGTATCAACCTCTCTTCAATGTCTATACGTTTTAGATATGAAAAGGATTCTGCTGTCCATTTGGAACAACCTGATGTGGACTCAAGCAGTAGGTGAAAAGAAAACTCTACATGACCAAACAGAATCTTAGAGAATATTGCACACTAGTGTCACACCAATTACTGTTTAATGCAGACAATTTATTATGTACACATGTTGTATTCATTGTGTCTTTGATTACCTTCATCTTCTAATGCTTGTTCTGTCCTCTGCTGTTCCGTTCGAGTTGTGCTTAAAAGGTATGGGTAGAAAAATGAAAAAGACCAAGTCAGCCAAAACTCATAAAGAGTGAAAAATATAAAATGTCATTGCATAAATCATGATTCAGTAATGAAAATATTGGTGTCCTGCATGACACTCTCTTCAATGTCTATACCTTTTAGATATGAAAAAGATTCTGCTGTCCATTTGAAAGAACCTGATGTGGACTTAAACAGTAGGTGAAAAGAAAACTCTACATGACCAAACAGAATCTTACAGAATATTGCACACTAGTGTCACACCAATTACTGTTTAATGCTGACAATTTATTATGTACACATGTTGTATTCAATGTGTCTTTGATTACCTTCATCTTCTAATGCTTGTTCTGTCTTCTGCTGTTCTGTTCGAGTTGTGCTCAAAAGGTATAGGTGGAAAAATGAAAAAGACCAAGTCAGCCAAAACTCATAAAGAGTGAAAAATATAAAAAAGTCATTGCATCAATCATGATTCAGTAATAAAAATGTTGGTGTCCTGTATCAACCTCTCTTCAATGTCTTTACCTTTTAGATATGAAAGGATTCTGCTGTCCATTTGGAAAAACCTGATGTGGACTCAAGCAGTAGGTGAAAAGAAAACTCTACATGACCAAACAGAATCTTACAGAATATTGCACAGTAGTGTCACACCAATTACTGTTTAATGCTGACAATTTATTATGTACACATGTTGTATTCAATGTGTCTTTGATTACCTTCATCTTCTAATGCTTGTTCTGTCCTCTGCTGTTCCGTTCGAGTTGTGCTCAAAAGGCATGGGTGGAAAAATGAAAAAGACCAAGTCAGACAAAACTCATAAAGAGTGAAAAATATAAAATGTCATTGCATCAATCATGATTCAGTAATAAAAATGTTGGTGTCCTGTATCGAATTCTCTTCAATGTCTTTACCTTTTACATATGAAAAGGATTCTGCTGTCCATTTGGAAGAACCTGATGTGGACTCAAGCAGTAGGTGAAAAGAAAACTCTACATGACCAAACAGAATCTTACAGAATACAGGTGCTGGTCTTTTATTAGTTCCACAAATTAATAAGGTAACAGTAGGGGGAAGAGCCTTTTCTTATAAGCCCAGATTTCTCACGCCGAAAAAAAAAATCTAGTTTATTTACCTCTGATCCTTATCTATGATTCAATGAGTTACTAGTTCGCTCTGGCACCAACCACTGGCGATCGATCGATCGCGATATAATACTTAATTTGTGTCCATTTTACACCCCGCCCGGTAACAATTCACGTTCGCTGACCCCCCCATTTGATTGGTTGTGCTGCAGCTCATGCACACACACATACACACACACACAACGTACAGAGTGTGGAAAAGCAGAGGACCGGTCTGCGTCAGAAGGACGGAAATGAAATTAATGGGGTGCACTTTATAAATATTAATATGCGTTTTAAAATTTAGATTTGGGGTAAAAAAATCAAGTCTTTGCAAGTAAACAGGTTCAAGTCCAATTCAAGTCCCAAGTTATTGGTGTAAAAGACCAAGTCAAGTCTAAGTCTCTGAATGTTTTTTCAAGTCAGGTCAAAAGTCTTAATATTAATGACTCGAGTCTGACTCGAGTCCAAGTCATGTGACTCGAGTACCCACCTCTGATGGCAACTAAAAATATGCCCTGTTGGCTATCAGCAGTGTTGGGTAAGTTACTTTTAAAAAGTAATCCGTTACAGTTACAAGTTACCTTGTTTAAAATGTAATTGTAGTGTAACTTTTCTGATTACTTTTGAAAAGTAATGTAACTAATTACTTTTGGATTACATTTTGATTACTTTAAGGTTTAAATGAGTATTGACGCATGATCAACATTTAATTTTTGAGAACTGACAGTGTGAACCTTAAAAGAGTACTAAGCTGAGAGAGAATTGCTGACAGGCAATCACAGGAGGTCCACAAGAAGAGATGCCTGCACCAGGCATGTAAGATCAGACTACTGTCATCGGGCCATGCTCTTTTCTGCTCCTCCCCCAGGCTCTACCATTTTCACAGTTTGCGGACTAACACAAGCAGGTTCAGAAACCACTTCTTTCCCACAGCGGTCACCTTATTGAACTCTTCCCAAAGACCATTCTTTCCTTCCCCTCTATCCATACCTTACCATCCATACAAAATCTGTACAGTGTTCCTCTTCAATTCACATCTGTATAGCCCTATCTACAGTGGTACAGGATAATCTGTATGATTCCATCTGTATTTATCACATTTATTTATGCCATGCTATTTTTCTTTGCCCTGTGCATTGTACTGCCATAACTACATTACACACACATGCATTTCCCTAGGTAATTTATCTACTCTGCACATATCTATTAACCATCTTTACTTACACTAGCTGTAACTAACTGCATTGTATCTCTAAATACTGCATTCTATACAATCTGCACGTGTTGCACTTGATTAGATACCAAACTGCATTTCATTACTTCATACAAATTTAATTCAAATGTATTGCTTGTCGAACGGTAGGTCTAAGATAGGTCCAATGATAGCCTACCAATTGGGTAGGCTAGGTCGTGTCATAGACATCAACAAACGTTTTTCCAACACCAAACAGTAATAAATATTCATTTGATACCGTCTGTCATTGTCTCTAATAGTCATGTATGATTCCAGCGAATACCTGTTTAGGACTTTAAACAGCTAATTTGGTTAGCCTGTAAATCAAGCTAGCATGCTAAAGAACAAACACATTCAAGTGAATGGTAGTAGCTAGCCTAGCAGGTAGCTAACTGTGGAAACCACAGTGTGACGGTCAGCATACCTTGCTGTTAGCTCGCTTACAACCTCAATAGTGGTTGCCTTCTGATCGGAAATAAACCTCCAAACTCCGAAATTTACACAAAGGCTTGGCATAATCACAAATAGTTGCCGATGGTGGCACATGGTTCACATTTATTGACAACACGAAAACAAAACAAACGCTTCTTAAATGTCCAGTGCTTGAAGGCGTCTGTCATTGCTGCTTGAGCTGAAACTGAACCGCGCGTTTGCAAGCGGGAAACAAGCGGCAAACGGCGATGTAGGGCGCAAAGCAATAAAAATATCATTAAATATTTCGCAAAGGTTTTTGTTTATATTTTTAAAATGTAACTAAAATTATAAGATATACATGAACGAAATCATTTAACTGAATTCATGAAGTCATTTAACTGTTCATGATGCCGAAATGAACTTGATATTCATTCGATAATTTACATACATGTTATGATAATATGTATATATATTCAGATTGAGGAGAAAAAATAACGTTGATACATGGCAACTAAAAATAGGCCCTGTTGGCTATCAGGCACCGGTCAGATCAGCACTGGGCTTTTTTTTTTTTTTTTTTTTTTGTTTTTTTTTGTTTTTGTCTTTTTTTCGTTTTTTTGGTATACCTTTTTTTGTTACACTTAACCTAGCGTGGGGTTCGAACCCGGGTCTTGCTGACCCAAGTGCTTCAATGACCAGTGCCCTACCCATTAGGCCAACATAGGGCCGCTTACGGATCAAAATTCATAATATACAAAGTTAAAATACACGACATATGCGCATGCGCATTGCGATTACGACGTCACCGCATCAACGGACAAACTTCTCAAAAAAGCTTATATTTCAAGCACAAAGTGGACTTTTGCTTTCTTTCCAGTGTATTTCATCTATAGTTATATTTTGAAACGGTTTATGGGATTAAATTATTAACTTCATCAAGCGTTTTAACCATTGATCTGTAATATAGATCAATGGTTTTAACAACCCACTTTGAATTAACCTTCATTTTATAATTACCCCAGGCGTTTATTTGGATTGAAACATTATTCCCATGAACAGCACACTTTTGGATTCTGGAGGGCGCAGTTCGTACATAAAACATCCAGGCATCACCTGCTCAGTTTTTAATTGTAATTAAATTGTGATTTCTGGGACATTGGGACATTAGGATATCCGGCACATTTCAAATTCTGTGCATTGACATAATGTCATGAGATGGACTGAACAGCTTTTGTATAGTGGAAAGGTGATTTTGATATACACGAAGGAAGTCATTTAAATAAAGTCATGAAGTCATTTAACTGTCCAAGGTGCTGAAATGAACTTGATATTCATTGGATATTTTACGTATATATTATAAATAATGCATAGTTCGATTTTTCAGATTGAACAAAAAAAAAAAAAAAAAACCAGTAGTGGCAACTAAAAATGTGCCCTGTTGGCTATCAGGCACCGGTGAGGTGGGCACTGGGTATTGATCTATTGGCCCTTGTGATCCTCCTGTAACTGAGCCCGTCATTCTCATCACTGTCATTAAGAAACCTAGCGCAGCGCGTTTCCTCTCGGCTCCCTGATCCAGGGCCTCCACGCTCAATATCATTATTGAAGTTATGGGGTCACACACCCGGTGGCGGATTTGAACTCTCGTCGTTCTGCGTGACTGACCAGTGCGCTACCCATTACGCCAAGAACGGGCAAGGTCAAAGGTCAAAAATTCATAATATACAAAGATAAAATATTCGAAACGTGCGCATGCGCATTGCGATTATGCCGTGACACCGCACCAGCGGATAAACCTCTCAAAGAAGCCTATGTTTCAAGCACAAAGTGGACTTTTGCTTTCTTTCCATTTTATTTCACCTATAGTTATAGTTTGAAACGATTTATCGTATTAAATTACTAATTTCATCAGGCGTTTTAAGAACCCACCTTGAATTAACCTTCATTTTATGATTACTTTCATTCCATAAACCCCAGGCGCTTATTTGGATTGAAACATTAGTCCCATGACCAACACACTTTTGTATTCACACTTTTTGTAGTTTTTAAAACAGACTATTCATATATAAGGCCACTGGAAACATGTCAGCACCGGCTAAGTCTCTTTATTAAGAGCTGAGCAGATCTCTCCAAAAGCCGCCGGGCGCAGTGGCGCGTACCTGTAATCCACGTTACTTGGAGGCTGAGCTTGGAGGAGCTTGTGAGTTCGGGGCTTCTGGGCTGCACCGCGCTGTGTTGATCGGTTGTCCGCACTAAGCTCGCTGTCGATATGGTGTCCCTGAGGGAGCTTCGGGCCACCAGGTCGGAAACAGAGCAGGTCAAAGCCCCCTTACCGATCAGTAGTGGGAGCGCATATGAGAACAGACGCTGTAGCGCAGCCCGAGCGATAAAGTGTGACCGAACCTTTTACAGCGCACCTGTCTGACTTTTGTGCTGGAACCTGCTTGACTGATTTTATGTCTAAAACTCATCTCAACGTGTTTGATTAGCTCGTTAATTTAGCATCAGAATTAAAGTGATAATTTCGTGCCAAATCCGAGGCTAACAAAAACTGTTTGGATTTTAACTGGCAGATTACGAGCAAAATGAGTTAACCACAACAGCAATGAACTCATTTTATTGCCTTGTAAAGCATATAAAATTAATAATTGTTGTGATTTCTGGAACATTCCAAATTCGGCACGTTGATAATGCGATAGGATTCAGTGCAATGTTGATATTGATATACATGAACGAAATCATTTAACTGAATTCATGAAGTCATTTAACTGTCCATGATGCCGAAATGAACTTGATATTCATTCGATAATTTACATACATGTTATGATAATATGTATATATAACAGTGGCGTGCACACATAGACATCAGGTGGTGCTAAAGCACCACCAACTCTGCCCTTTATCAACGAAAGTGCCCTTTTGAAACTTCGTTTTTTTTTTTTTTTTTATTATTATCATTTTACTGAGGTCGGTTTGAAATGATCTTTTGAAAACCTGAGCGATTAAAAACAATGCCCTGAAATGAGCCACCACCTCACACACCCGACCTCTCTCTTCCTTTAACACCAGATGCGCTGCAGCAGTTCAGTTCAGCGAGTGGAAGGAAGCGTCTTCAGCACAGCACACACGCTCACAGATAGACTTCTTCTCCCGTCCCCACCAGCCAGGTCACATACACATCAAGTCAAATCGTACCGTTTGCCCTCTAAGCCCAACGTGAAATCATTTTCTTGTGTTGTAAAATGTCTCATACAGCACTAAACTACTAAGCATTTTTAGCCGACTGGTCACCTGATAAACTAGTCGCACTAGCCCAAATCAATGATAGATAACGTGAGGACGACCACATACAAATAATTAAGGTAGTTTGCAAATCTATGTGTTAAGCTGAACGTCTTCTGTTGTATAGGTTTTGTTAGGCAACATAAATTACATTCATTTGTGAAAGAAGAAACGGGAAGTTCCCCATTACCTGTGAAAAATGCCCATCTGCATTCATGTAATGACAACATTCAGTAGCCTATAACTCCTTCTCCTACTTTACGGTCTTTTACTGTCTTAATTGTAGGCCTATATTGATTTACTAATTGCAAAATATATGCAACAAGGCCTGCAGTCAGTGGAGGGTAAACAGAAGTTACCTGAAGGACATGACTGTATATTGGATATGAATTATCAGAGGTGGGACCAAGTCAGTGTTTTGCAAGTCTCAAGTAAGTCCAAGTCTTTATCCTCAAGTCCCGAGTCAAGTCTCAAGCAAAGACAGTCAAGTCAAGTCAAGTCTCGAGTCAAGACAGGCAACAGTCAAGTCAAGTCCCAAGTCTGAAACTTGGAATTTCAAGTCCTTTCGAGTCTTTTTTTTTTTTAACCAATGTTGCAGGTATATTTTAAATGTAAATAATAGACATGTGTTCTTTTTTAAATCTGTATTCTCCTCAAATCTTGATAAAACATGTGCAACTGAAAACACAAAGTATAAAACAAATTTAAATTACACCTCTTTATTGCACAGTTCAATTTGTTAAAATTAGCTGCAAAAATATTCATACTTTAAACTACAATTTTCCAGAAATAAATATTCTGTGAAAAAGTCATAAGTAGAACTCCATGTTCAAATAAAAAGTGCTGATATTTTCACAGTACAATACAAGAACCATAACAGCATTTCCCCCTCTCTTCTCTTATCTGGTTTCTTGGAGAACATGTGTGTCCATGTGTGAGTGACACAAGACAAACAAATATAAGAACTGAACAATGAACAGGAATCAGGAATGCAACTTTAGACATTTCAGTAAACTATTCTGCATTGCATTTGCAAAAGACCAAACTGGCCAAAAGTCTGTATGTCATTTGTGCACGATGAGGCCGTAGAATGATGTCCCCATAGCTGAAAACTCGCTCCACTTTTGTCAATATTTTTTTTTCTCGACGTAGATGTCTTCAAATACACAATCCATGCTGAGATAGAACTGGATATGATGGTGACAGAGAGAGGCTCTCTTCCGAGTTCAGATACAGAACCCCGGGTTGCCAACTCTCACGCATTGAGCGTGAGACACATGCATTTGACTGTCTTCACACGCTCTCACGCCACACATCCGATTTCAATCAATCAATCAAATTTTATTTATATAGCGCTTTTTACAACAGTTGTTGTCACAAAGCAGCTTTACAAGTGCCGAGTCCTAGCCCCCAGTGAGCAAGCCAAGGGCGACAGTGGCAAGGAAAAACTCCCTAGTTTTTTGCATGAGGAAGAAACCTTGAGAGGAACCAAGACTCAGGAGGGGAACCCATCCTCCTCTGGCCGACACCGGTCACCATGACAACAACAACAATTTAAACAGAAAGAAATAAAGAAAAGGAAAAGATGTAGTAATGTCCATCATGGTGTAGGCTCATCCGGTCAGGCAGTAGGTGGCTGGCACTGGATGGATCGCTTGTCTCTCCTCATCTCATTTTTCCTCGAGCAGGCGGGCAGCCATGTGGAGAAAATAAAACAGGGAAAATTAGCTCTGTATGAGGACATATACAGGACAGATAAAATTAAACACATTTCAGGAGTGTGGCAGCAACTCCGGCATTAAGTTAAACTATTACAGCCTAGCTAAAACGGCAGAACCAGAAGGTAACATAGGCTTGGGGGCATTCTGAGACAATGGCATCCATCCACTGCCCTGTCAACAAACTTGAGTGACCACGAGCAGTGACAGGACGACAGCACCAGCGCCCCAGTCTACCATAAAACCCTTCGTCTATAAACCCCTGGATCTGTACATTTATCTAAGGGGGGATATTAATTATCAAACGCTAAACCAAATAGGTGGGTTTTCAACCTAGACTTAAAGATTTTGACTGTGTCAGAGTCCCGTATGCAATTTGGAAGGTTGTTCCAAAGCTGGGGGGCGTTATAAGAAAAGGCTCTTCCCCCGTATTGATTTTAAAATTCTATTATTAACATATAAAGCACTGCACGGGCTTGCTCCTGAATACCTCCAGGAACTTATTTCCTACTATGAACCCCCACGTCCACTAAGATCACAGAGTGCTGGTCTTTTATTAGTTCCACAAATGAATGAGGTAACAGTAGGGGGAAGAGCCTTTTCTTATAAGGCCCCCCAGATTTCTCACGCCGAAAAAAAAAATCTAGTTTATTTACCTCTGATCCTTATCTATGATTCAATGAGTTACAAGTTCGCTCCGGCAACAACCACTGGCGATCGATCGCGATATAATACTTAATTTGTGTCCATTTTACACCCCGCCCGGTAACAATTCACGTTGTGACTCGAGTCCCCACCTCTGGTCTATACCTTTTAGATATGAAAAGGATTCTGCTGTCCATTTGGAAGAACTTGATGTGGACTCAAGCAGTAGGTGAAAAGAAAACTCTACATGACCAAACAGAATCTTACAGAATATTGCACACTAGTGTCACACCAATTACTGTTTAATGCAGACAATTTATTATGTACACATGTTGTATTCAATGTGTCTTTGATTACCTTCATCTTCTAATGCTTGTTCTGTCCTCTGCTGTTCCGTTCGAGTTGTGCTCAAAAGGTATGGGTGGAAAAATGAAAAAGACCAAGTCAGCCAAAACTCATAAAGAGTGAAAAATATAAAATGTCATTGCATCAATCATGATTCAGTAATAAAAATGTTGGTGTCCTGTATCAACCTCTCTTCAATGTCTATACGTTTTAGATATGAAAAGGATTCTGCTGTCCATTTGGAACAACCTGATGTGGACTCAAGCAGTAGGTGAAAAGAAAACTCTACATGACCAAACAGAATCTTAGAGAATATTGCACACTAGTGTCACACCAATTACTGTTTAATGCAGACAATTTATTATGTACACATGTTGTATTCATTGTGTCTTTGATTACCTTCATCTTCTAATGCTTGTTCTGTCCTCTGCTGTTCCGTTCGAGTTGTGCTTAAAAGGTATGGGTAGAAAAATGAAAAAGACCAAGTCAGCCAAAACTCATAAAGAGTGAAAAATATAAAATGTCATTGCATAAATCATGATTCAGTAATGAAAATATTGGTGTCCTGCATGACACTCTCTTCAATGTCTATACCTTTTAGATATGAAAAAGATTCTGCTGTCCATTTGAAAGAACCTGATGTGGACTTAAACAGTAGGTGAAAAGAAAACTCTACATGACCAAACAGAATCTTACAGAATATTGCACACTAGTGTCACACCAATTACTGTTTAATGCTGACAATTTATTATGTACACATGTTGTATTCAATGTGTCTTTGATTACCTTCATCTTCTAATGCTTGTTCTGTCTTCTGCTGTTCTGTTCGAGTTGTGCTCAAAAGGTATAGGTGGAAAAATGAAAAAGACCAAGTCAGCCAAAACTCATAAAGAGTGAAAAATATAAAAAAGTCATTGCATCAATCATGATTCAGTAATAAAAATGTTGGTGTCCTGTATCAACCTCTCTTCAATGTCTTTACCTTTTAGATATGAAAGGATTCTGCTGTCCATTTGGAAAAACCTGATGTGGACTCAAGCAGTAGGTGAAAAGAAAACTCTACATGACCAAACAGAATCTTACAGAATATTGCACACTAGTGTCACACCAATTACTGTTTAATGCTGACAATTTATTATGTACACATGTTGTATTCAATGTGTCTTTGATTACCTTCATCTTCTAATGCTTGTTCTGTCCTCTGCTGTTCCGTTCGAGTTGTGCTCAAAAGGCATGGGTGGAAAAATGAAAAAGACCAAGTCAGACAAAACTCATAAAGAGTGAAAAATATAAAATGTCATTGCATCAATCATGATTCAGTAATAAAAATGTTGGTGTCCTGTATCGAATTCTCTTCAATGTCTTTACCTTTTACATATGAAAAGGATTCTGCTGTCCATTTGGAAGAACCTGATGTGGACTCAAGCAGTAGGTGAAAAGAAAACTCTACATGACCAAACAGAATCTTACAGAATACAGGTGCTGGTCTTTTATTAGTTCCACAAATTAATAAGGTAACAGTAGGGGGAAGAGCCTTTTCTTATAAGCCCAGATTTCTCACGCCGAAAAAAAAAATCTAGTTTATTTACCTCTGATCCTTATCTATGATTCAATGAGTTACTAGTTCGCTCTGGCACCAACCACTGGCGATCGATCGATCGCGATATAATACTTAATTTGTGTCCATTTTACACCCCGCCCGGTAACAATTCACGTTCGCTGACCCCCCCATTTGATTGGTTGTGCTGCAGCTCATGCACACACACATACACACAACGTACAGAGTGTGGAAAAGCAGAGGACCGGTCTGCGTCAGAAGGACAGAAATGAAATTAATGGGGTGCACTTTATAAATATTAATATGCGTTTTAAAATTTAGATTTGGGGTAAAAAAATCAAGTCTTTGCAAGTAAACAGGTTCAAGTCCAATTCAAGTCCCAAGTTATTGGTGTAAAAGACCAAGTCAAGTCTAAGTCTCTGAATGTTTTTTCAAGTCAGGTCAAAAGTCTTAATATTAATGACTCGAGTCTGACTCGAGTCCAAGTCATGTGACTCGAGTACCCACCTCTGATGGCAACTAAAAATATGCCCTGTTGGCTATCAGCAGTGTTGGGTAAGTTACTTTTAAAAAGTAATCCGTTACAGTTACAAGTTACCTTGTTTAAAATGTAATTGTAGTGTAACTTTTCTGATTACTTTTGAAAAGTAATGTAACTAATTACTTTTGGATTACATTTTGATTACTTTAAGGTTTAAATGAGTATTGACGCATGATCAACATTTAATTTTTGAGAACTGACAGTGTGAACCTTAAAAGAGTACTAAGCTGAGAGAGAATTGCTTACAGGCAATCACAGGAGGTCCACAAGAAGAGATGCCTGCACCAGGCATGTAAGATCAGACTACTGTCATCGGGCCGTGCTCTTTTCTGCTCCTCCCCCAGGCTCTACCATTTTCACAGTTTGCGGACTAACACAAGCAGGTTCAGAAACCACTTCTTTCCCACAGCGGTCACCTTATTGAACTCTTCCCAAAGACCATTCTTTCCTTCCCCTCTATCCATACCTTACCATCCATACAAAATCTGTACAGTGTTCCTCTTCAATTCACATCTGTATAGCCCTATCTACAGTGGTATAGGATAATCTGTATGATTCCATCTGTATTTATCACATTTATTTATGCCATGCTATTTTTCTTTGCCCTGTGCATTGTACTGCCATAACTACATTACACACACATGCATTTCCCTAGGTAATTTATCTACTCTGCACATATCTATTAACCATCTTTACTTACACTAGCTGTAACTAACTGCATTGTATCTCTAAATACTGCATTCTATACAATCTGCACGTGTTGCACTTGATTAGATACCAAACTGCATTTCATTACTTCATACAAATTTAATTCAAATGTATTGCTTGTCGAACGGTAGGTCTAAGATAGGTCCAATGATAGCCTACCAATTGGGTAGGCTAGGTCGTGTCATAGACATCGACAAACGTTTTTCCAACACCAAACAGTAATAAATATTCATTTGATACCGTCTGTCATTGTCTCTAATAGTCATGTATGATTCCAGCGAATACCTGTTTAGGACTTTAAACAGCTAATTTGGTTAGCCTGTAAATCAAGCTAGCATGCTAAAGAACAAACACATTCAAGTGAATGGTAGTAGCTAGCCTAGCAGGTAGCTAACTGTGGAAACCACAGTGTGACGGTCAGCATACCTTGCTGTTAGCTCGCTTACAACCTCAATAGTGGTTGCCTTCTGATCGGAAATAAACCTCCAAACTCCGAAATTTACACAAAGGCTTGGCATAATCACAAATAGTTGCCGATGGTGGCACATGGTTCACATTTATTGACAACACGAAAACAAAACAAACGCTTCTTAAATGTCCAGTGCTTGAAGGCGTCTGTCATTGCTGCTTGAGCTGAAACTGAACCGCGCGTTTGCAAGCGGGAAACAAGCGGCAAACGGCGATGTAGGGCGCAAAGCAATAAAAATATCATTAAATATTTCGCAAAGGTTTTTGTTTATATTTTTAAAATGTAACTAAAATTATAAGATATACATGAACAAAATCATTTAACTGAATTCATGAAGTCATTTAACTGTTCATGATGCCGAAATGAACTTGATATTCATTCGATAATTTACATACATGTTATGATAATATGTATATATATTCAGATTGAGGAGAAAAAATAACGTTGATACATGGCAACTAAAAATAGGCCCTGTTGGCTATCAGGCACCGGTCAGATCAGCACTGGGCTTTTTTTTTTTTTTTTTTTTGTTTTTGTTTTTGTCTTTTTTTCGTTTTTTTGGTATACCTTTTTTTGTTACACTTAACCTAGCGTGGGGTTCGAACCCGGGTCTTGCTGACCCAAGTGCTTCAATGACCAGTGCCCTACCCATTAGGCCAACATAGGGCCGCTTACGGATCAAAATTCATAATATACAAAGTTAAAATACACGACATATGCGCATGCGCATTGCGATTACAACGTCACCGCATCAACGGACAAACTTCTCAAAAAAGCTTATATTTCAAGCACAAAGTGGACTTTTGCTTTCTTTCCAGTGTATTTCATCTATAGTTATATTTTGAAACGGTTTATGGGATTAAATTATTAACTTCATCAAGCGTTTTAACCATTGATCTGTAATATAGATCAATGGTTTTAACAACCCACTTTGAATTAACCTTCATTTTATAATTACCCCAGGCGTTTATTTGGATTGAAACATTATTCCCATGAACAGCACACTTTTGGATTCTGGAGGGCGCAGTTCGTACATAAAACATCCAGGCATCACCTGCTCAGTTTTTAATTGTAATTAAATTGTGATTTCTGGGACATTGGGACATTAGGATATCCGGCACATTTCAAATTCTGTGCATTGACATAATGTCATGAGATGGACTGAACAGCTTTTGTATAGTGGAAAGGTGATTTTGATATACACGAAGGAAGTCATTTAAATAAAGTCATGAAGTCATTTAACTGTCCAAGGTGCTGAAATGAACTTGATATTCATTGGATATTTTACGTATATATTATAAATAATGCATAGTTCGATTTTTCAGATTGAACAAAAAAAAAAAAAAAAAACCGGTAGTGGCAACTAAAAATGTGCCCTGTTGGCTATCAGGCACCGGTGAGGTGGGCACTGGGTATTGATCTATTGGCCCTTGTGATCCTCCTGTAACTGAGCCCGTCATTCTCATCACTGTCATTAAGAAACCTAGCGCAGCGCGTTTCCTCTCGGCTCCCTGATCCAGGGCCTCCACGCTCAATATCATTATTGAAGTTATGGGGTCACACACCCGGTGGCGGATTTGAACTCTCGTCGTTCTGCGTGACTGACCAGTGCGCTACCCATTACGCCAAGAACGGGCAAGGTCAAAGGTCAAAAATTCATAATATACAAAGATAAAATATTCGAAACGTGCGCATGCGCATTGCGATTATGCCGTGACACCGCACCAGCGGATAAACCTCTCAAAGAAGCCTATGTTTCAAGCACAAAGTGGACTTTTGCTTTCTTTCCATTTTATTTCACCTATAGTTATAGTTTGAAACGATTTATCGTATTAAATTACTAATTTCATCAGGCGTTTTAAGAACCCACCTTGAATTAACCTTCATTTTATGATTACTTTCATTCCATAAACCCCAGGCGCTTATTTGGATTGAAAGATTAGTCCCATGACCAACACACTTTTGTATTCACACTTTTTGTAGTTTTTAAAACAGACTATTCATATATAAGGCCACTGGAAACATGTCAGCACCGGCTAAGTCTCTTTATTAAGAGCTGAGCAGATCTCTCCAAAAGCCGCCGGGCGCAGTGGCGCGTACCTGTAATCCACGTTACTTGGAGGCTGAGCTTGGAGGAGCTTGTGAGTTCGGGGCTTCTGGGCTGCACCGCGCTGTGTTGATCGGTTGTCCGCACTAAGCTCGCTGTCGATATGGTGTCCCTGAGGGAGCTTCGGGCCACCAGGTCGGAAACAGAGCAGGTCAAAGCCCCCTTACCGATCAGTAGTGGGAGCGCATATGAGAACAGACGCTGTAGCGCAGCCCGAGCGATAAAGTGTGACCGAACCTTTTACAGCGCACCTGTCTGACTTTTGTGCTGGAACCTGCTTGACTGATTTTATGTCTAAAACTCATCTCAACGTGTTTGATTAGCTCGTTAATTTAGCATCAGAATTAAAGTGATAATTTCGTGCCAAATCCGAGGCTAACAAAAACTGTTTGGATTTTAACTGGCAGATTACGAGCAAAATGAGTTAACCACAACAGCAATGAACTCATTTTATTGCCTTGTAAAGCATATAAAATTAATAATTGTTGTGATTTCTGGAACATTCCAAATTCGGCACGTTGATAATGCGATAGGATTCAGTGCAATGTTGATATTGATATACATGAACGAAATCATTTAACTGAATTCATGAAGTCATTTAACTGTCCATGATGCCGAAATGAACTTGATATTCATTCGATAATTTACATACATGTTATGATAATATGTATATATAACAGTGGCGTGCACACATAGACATCAGGTGGTGCTAAAGCACCACCAACTCTGCCCTTTATCAACGAAAGTGCCCTTTTGAAACTTCGTTTTTTTTTTTTTTTTATTATTATCATTTTACTGAGGTCGGTTTGAAATGATCTTTTGAAAACCTGAGCGATTAAAAACAATGCCCTGAAATGAGCCACCACCTCACACACCCGACCTCTCTCTTCCTTTAACACCAGATGCGCTGCAGCAGTTCAGTTCAGCGAGTGGAAGGAAGCGTCTTCAGCACAGCACACACGCTCACAGATAGACTTCTTCTCCCGTCCCCACCAGCCAGGTCACATACACATCAAGTCAAATCGTACCGTTTGCCCTCTAAGCCCAACGTGAAATCATTTTCTTGTGTTGTAAAATGTCTCATACAGCACTAAACTACTAAGCATTTTTAGCCGACTGGTCACCTGATAAACTAGTCGCACTAGCCCAAATCAATGATAGATAACGTGAGGACGACCACATACAAATAATTAAGGTAGTTTGCAAATCTATGTGTTAAGCTGAACGTCTTCTGTTGTATAGGTTTTGTTAGGCAACATAAATTACATTCATTTGTGAAAGAAGAAACGGGAAGTTCCCCATTACCTGTGAAAAATGCCCATCTGCATTCATGTAATGACAACATTCAGTAGCCTATAACTCCTTCTCCTACTTTACGGTCTTTTACTGTCTTAATTGTAGGCCTATATTGATTTACTAATTGCAAAATATATGCAACAAGGCCTGCAGTCAGTGGAGGGTAAACAGAAGTTACCTGAAGGACATGACTGTATATTGGATATGAATTATCAGAGGTGGGACCAAGTCAGTGTTTTGCAAGTCTCAAGTAAGTCCAAGTCTTTATCCTCAAGTCCCGAGTCAAGTCTCAAGCAAAGACAGTCAAGTCAAGTCAAGTCTCGAGTCAAGACAGGCAACAGTCAAGTCAAGTCCCAAGTCTGAAACTTGGAATTTCAAGTCCTTTCGAGTCTTTTTTTTTTTTAACCAATGTTGCAGGTATATTTTAAATGTAAATAATAGACATGTGTTCTTTTTTAAATCTGTATTCTCCTCAAATCTTGATAAAACATGTGCAACTGAAAACACAAAGTATAAAACAAATTTAAATTACACCTCTTTATTGCACAGTTCAATTTGTTAAAATTAACTGCAAAAATATTCATACTTTAAACTACAATTTTCCAGAAATAAATATTCTGTGAAAAAGTCATAAGTAGAACTCCATGTTCAAATAAAAAGTGCTGATATTTTCACAGTACAATACAAGAACCATAACAGCATTTCCCCCTCTCTTCTCTTATCTGGTTTCTTGGAGAACATGTGTGTCCATGTGTGAGTGACACAAGACAAACAAATATAAGAACTGAACAATGAACAGGAATCAGGAATGCAACTTTAGACATTTCAGTAAACTATTCTGCATTGCATTGGCAAAAGACCAAACTGGCCAAAAGTCTGTATGTCATTTGTGCACGATGAGGCCGTAGAATGATGTCCCCATAGCTGAAAACTCGCTCCACTTTTGTCAATATTTTTTTTTCTCGACGTAGATGTCTTCAAATACACAATCCATGCTGAGATAGAACTGGATATGATGGTGACAGAGAGAGGCTCTCTTCCCTGAGTTCAGATACAGAACCCTGGGTTGCCAACTCTCACGCATTGAGCGTGAGACACATGCATTTGACTGTCTTCACACGCTCTCACGCCACACATCCGATTTCAATCAATCAATCAAATTTTATTTATATAGCGCTTTTTACAACAGTTGTTGTCACAAAGCAGCTTTACAAGTGCCGAGTCCTAGCCCCCAGTGAGCAAGCCAAGGGCGACAGTGGCAAGGAAAAACTCCCTAGTTTTTTGCATGAGGAAGAAACCTTGAGAGGAACCAAGACTCAGGAGGGGAACCCATCCTCCTCTGGCCGACACCGGTCACCATGACAACAACAACAATTTAAACAGAAAGAAATAAAGAAAAGGAAAAGATGTAGTAATGTCCATCATGGTGTAGGCTCATCCGGTCAGGCAGTAGGTGGCTGGCACTGGATGGATCGCTTGTCTCTCCTCATCTCATTTTTCCTCGAGCAGGCGGGCAGCCATGTGGAGAAAATAAAACAGGGAAAATTAGCTCTGTATGAGGACATATACAGGACAGATAAAATTAAACACATTTCAGGAGTGTGGCAGCAACTCCGGCATTAAGTTAAACTATTACAGCCTAGCTAAAAAGGCAGAACCAGAAGGTAACATAGGCTTGGGGGCATTCTGAGACAATGGCATCCATCCACTGCCCTGTCAACAAACTTGAGTGACCACGAGCAGTGACAGGACGACAGCACCAGCGCCCCAGTCTACCATAAAACCCTTCGTCTATAAACCCCTGGATCTGTACATTTATCTAAGGGGGGATATTATTTATCAAACGCTAAACCAAATAGGTGGGTTTTCAACCTAGACTTAAAGATTTTGACTGTGTCAGAGTCCCGTATGCAATTTGGAAGGTTGTTCCAAAGCTGGGGGGCGTTATAAGAAAAGGCTCTTCCCCCGTATTGATTTTAAAATTTTATTATTAACATATAAAGCACTGCACGGGCTTGCTCCTGAATACCTCCAGGAACTTATTTCCTACTATGAACCCCCACGTCCACTAAGATCACAGAGTGCTGGTCTTTTATTAGTTCCACAAATGAATGAGGTATAGGTGGAAAAATGAAAAAGACCAAGTCAGCCAAAACTCATAAAGAGTGAAAAATATAAAAAAGTCATTGCATCAATCATGATTCAGTAATAAAAATGTTGGTGTCCTGTATCAACCTCTCTTCAATGTCTTTACCTTTTAGATATGAAAGGATTCTGCTGTCCATTTGGAAAAACCTGATGTGGACTCAAGCAGTAGGTGAAAAGAAAACTCTACATGACCAAACAGAATCTTACAGAATATTGCACAGTAGTGTCACACCAATTACTGTTTAATGCTGACAATTTATTATGTACACATGTTGTATTCAATGTGTCTTTGATTACCTTCATCTTCTAATGCTTGTTCTGTCCTCTGCTGTTCCGTTCGAGTTGTGCTCAAAAGGTATGGGTGGAAAAATGAAAAAGACCAAGTCAGCCAAAACTCATAAAGAGTGAAAAATATAAAATGTCATTGCATCAATCATGATTCAGTAATAAAAATGTTGGTGTCCTGTATCAAATTCTCTTCAATGTCTTTACCTTTTACATATGAAAAGGATTCTGCTGTCCATTTGGAAGAACCTGATGTGGACTCAAGCAGTAGGTGAAAAGAAAACTCTACATGACCAAACAGAATCTTACAGAATATTGCACAGTAGTGTCACACCAATTACTGTTTAATGCTGACAATTTATTATGTACACATGTTGTATTCAATGTGTCTTTGATTACCTTCATCTTCTAATGCTTGTTCTGTCCTCTGCTGTTCCGTTCGAGTTGTGCTCAAAAGGTATGGGTGGAAAAATGAAAAAGACCAAGTCAGACAAAACTCATAAAGAGTGAAAAATATAAAATGTCATTGCATCAATCATGATTCAGTAATAAAAATGTTGGTGTCCTGTATCAAATTCTCTTCAATGTCTTTACCTTTTACATATGAAAAGGATTCTGCTGTCCATTTGGAAGAACCTGATGTGGACTCAAGCAGTAGGTGAAAAGAAAACTCTACATGACCAAACAGAATCTTACAGAATACAGGTGCTGGTCTTTTATTAGTTCCACAAATTAATAAGGTAACAGTAGGGGGAAGAGCCTTTTCTTATAAGGCCCCCCAGATTTCTCACGCTGAAAAAAAAATCTAGTTTATTTACCTCTGATCCTTATCTATGATTCAATGAGTTACAAGTTCGCTCTGGCAACAACCACTGGCGATCGATCGCGATATAATACTTAATTTGTGTCCATTTTACACCCCGCCCGGTAACAATTCACGTTGTGACTCGAGTCCCCACCTCTGGTCTATACCTTTTAGATATGAAAAGGATTCTGCTGTCCATTTGGAAGAACTTGATGTGGACTCAAGCAGTAGGTGAAAAGAAAACTCTACATGACCAAACAGAATCTTACAGAATATTGCACACTAGTGTCACACCAATTACTGTTTAATGCAGACAATTTATTATGTACACATGTTGTATTCAATGTGTCTTTGATTACCTTCATCTTCTAATGCTTGTTCTGTCCTCTGCTGTTCCGTTCGAGTTGTGCTCAAAAGGTATGGGTGGAAAAATGAAAAAGACCAAGTCAGCCAAAACTCATAAAGAGTGAAAAATATAAAATGTCATTGCATCAATCATGATTCAGTAATAAAAATGTTGGTGTCCTGTATCAAATTCTCTTCAATGTCTTTACCTTTTACATATGAAAAGGATTCTGCTGTCCATTTGGAAGAACCTGATGTGGACTCAAGCAGTAGGTGAAAAGAAAACTCTACATGACCAAACAGAATCTTACAGAATATTGCACAGTAGTGTCACACCAATTACTGTTTAATGCTGACAATTTATTATGTACACATGTTGTATTCAATGTGTCTTTGATTACCTTCATCTTCTAATGCTTGTTCTGTCCTCTGCTGTTCCGTTCGAGTTGTGCTCAAAAGGTATGGGTGGAAAAATGAAAAAGACCAAGTCAGACAAAACTCATAAAGAGTGAAAAATATAAAATGTCATTGCATCAATCATGATTCAGTAATAAAAATGTTGGTGTCCTGTATCAAATTCTCTTCAATGTCTTTACCTTTTACATATGAAAAGGATTCTGCTGTCCATTTGGAAGAACCTGATGTGGACTCAAGCAGTAGGTGAAAAGAAAACTCTACATGACCAAACAGAATCTTACAGAATACAGGTGCTGGTCTTTTATTAGTTCCACAAATTAATAAGGTAACAGTAGGGGGAAGAGCCTTTTCTTATAAGGCCCCCCAGATTTCTCACGCTGAAAAAAAAATCTAGTTTATTTACCTCTGATCCTTATCTATGATTCAATGAGTTACAAGTTCGCTCTGGCAACAACCACTGGCGATCGATCGATCGCGATATAATACTTAATTTGTGTCCATTTTACACCCCGCCCGGTAACAATTCACGTTGTGACTCGAGTCCCCACCTCTGGTCTATACCTTTTAGATATGAAAAGGATTCTGCTGTCCATTTGGAAGAACTTGATGTGGACTCAAGCAGTAGGTGAAAAGAAAACTCTACATGACCAAACAGAATCTTACAGAATATTGCACACTAGTGTCACACCAATTACTGTTTAATGCTGACAATTTATTATGTACACATGTTGTATTCAATGTGTCTTTGATTACCTTCATCTTCTAATGCTTGTTCTGTCCTCTGCTGTTCCGTTCGAGTTGTGCTCAAAAGGTATGGGTGGAAAAATGAAAAAGACCAAGTCATCCAAAACTCATAAAGAGTGAAAAATATAAAATGTCATTGCATCAATCATGATTCAGTAATGAAAATGTTGGTGTCCTGTATCGAATTCTCTTCAATGTCTATACCTTTTAGATATGAAAAAGATTCTGCTGTCCATTTGGAAGAACCTGGTGTGGACTCAAGCAGTAGGTGAAAAGAAAACTCTACATGACCAAACAGAATCTTACAGAATATTGCACAGTAGTGTCACACCAATTACTGTTTAATGCAGACAATTTATTATGTACACATGTTGTATTCAATGTGTCTTTGATTACCTTCATCTTCTATTGCTTGTTCTGTCCTCTGCTGTTCCGTTCGAGTTGTGCTCAAAAGGTATGGGTGGAAAAATGAAAAAGACCAAGTCATCCAAAACTCATAAAGAGTGAAAAATATAAAATGTCATTGCATCAATCATGATTCAGTAATGAAAATGTTGGTGTCCTGCATCACACTCTCTTCAATGTCTATACCTTTTAGATATGAAAAAGATTCTGCTGTCCATTTGGAAGAACCTGGTGTGGACTCAAGCAGTAGGTGAAAAGAAAACTCTATATGACCAAACAGAATCTTACAGAATATTGCACACTAGTGTCACACCAATTACTGTTTAATGCTGACAATTTATTATGTACACATGTTGTATTCAATGTGTCTTTGATTACCTTCATCTTCTAATGCTTGTTCTGTCCTCTGCTGTTCCGTTCGAGTTGTGCTCAAAAGGTATGGGTGGAAAAATGAAAAAGACCAAGTCATCCAAAACTCATAAAGAGTGAAAAATATAAAATGTCATTGCATAAATCATGATTCAGTAATGAAAATATTGGTGTCCTGCATGACACTCTCTTCAGTGTCTTTACCTTTTAGATATGAAAAGGATTCTGCTGTCCATTTGGAACAACCTGATGTGGACTCAAGCAGTAGGTGAAAAGAAAACTCTACATGACCAAACAGAATCTTACAGAATATTGCACACTAGTGTCACACCAATTACTGTTTAATGCAGACAATTTATTATGTACACATGTTGTATTCAATGTGTCTTTGATTACCTTCATCTTCTAATGCTTGTTCTGTCTTCTGCTGTTCTGTTCGAGTTGTACTCAAAAGGTATGGGTGGAAAAATGAAAAAGACCAAGTCAGCCAAAACTCATAAAGAGTGAAAAATATAAAAAAGTCATTGCATCAATCATGATTCAGTAATAAAAATGTTGGTGTCCTGTATCAACCTCTCTTCAATGTCTATACCTTTTAGATATGAAAGGATTCTGCTGTCCATTTGGAAAAACCTGATGTGGACTCAAGCAGTAGGTGAAAAGAAAACTCTACATGACCAAACAGAATCTTACAGAATATTGCACAGTAGTGTCACACCAATTACTGTTTAATGCAGACAATTTATTATGTACACATGTTGTATTCATTGTGTCTTTGATTACCTTCATCTTCTAATGCTTGTTCTGTCCTCTGCTGTTCCGTTCGAGTTGTGCTCAAAAGGTATGGGTAGAAAAATGAAAAAGACCAAGTCAGCCAAAACTCATAAAGAGTGAAAAATATAAAATGTCATTGCATAAATCATGATTCAGTAATGAAAATATTGGTGTCCTGCATGACACTCTCTTCAATGTCTATACCTTTTAGATATGAAAAAGATTCTGCTGTCCATTTGAAAGAACCTGATGTGGACTTAAACAGTAGGTGAAAAGAAAACTCTACATGACCAAACAGAATCTTACAGAATATTGCACACTAGTGTCACACCAATTACTGTTTAATGCTGACAATTTATTATGTACACATGTTGTATTCAATGTGTCTTTGATTACCTTCATCTTCTAATGCTTGTTCTGTCTTCTGCTGTTCTGTTCGAGTTGTGCTCAAAAGGTATGGGTGGAAAAATGAAAAAGACCAAGTCAGCCAAAACTCATAAAGAGTGAAAAATATAAAAAAGTCATTGCATCAATCATGATTCAGTAATAAAAATGTTGGTGTCCTGTATCAACCTCTCTTCAATGTCTATACCTTTTAGATATGAAAGGATTCTGCTGTCCATTTGGAAAAACCTGATGTGGACTCAAGCAGTAGGTGAAAAGAAAACTCTACATGACCAAACAGAATCTTACAGAATATTGCACAGTAGTGTCACACCAATTACTGTTTAATGCAGACAATTTATTATGTACACATGTTGTATTCAATGTGTCTTTGATTACCTTCATCTTCTAATGCTTGTTCTGTCCTCTGCTGTTCCGTTCGAGTTGTGCTCAAAAGGTATGGGTGGAAAAATGAAAAAGACCAAGTCAGCCAAAACTCATAAAGAGTGAAAAATATAAAATGTCATTCCATCAATCATGATTAAGTAATGAAAATGTTGGTGTCCAGTATCAACCTCTCTTCAATGTCTATACCTTTTAGATATGAAAAGGATTCTGCTGTCCATTTGGAAGAACCTGATGTGGACTCAAGCAGTAGGTGAAAAGAAAACTCTACATGACCAAACAGAATCTTACAGAATATTGCACAGTAGTGTCACACCAATTACTGTTTAATGCTGACAATTTATTATGTACACATGTTGTATTCAATGTGTCTTTGATTACCTTCATCTTCTAATGCTTGTTCTGTCCTCTGCTGTTCCGTTCGAGTTGTGCTCAAAAGGTATGGGTGGAAAAATGAAAAAGACCAAGTCATCCAAAACTCATAAAGAGTGAAAAATATAAAATGTCATTGCATCAATCATGATTCAGTAATGAAAATGTTGGTGTCCTGCATCACACTCTCTTCAATGTCTATACCTTTTAGATATGAAAAAGATTCTGCTGTCCATTTGGAAGAACCTGGTGTGGACTCAAGCAGTAGGTGAAAAGAAAACTCTACATGACCAAACAGAATCTTACAGAATATTGCACAGTAGTGTCACACCAATTACTGTTTAATGCAGACAATTTATTATGTACACATGTTGTATTCAATGTGTCTTTGATTACCTTCATTTTCTAATGCTTGTTCTGTCCTCTGCTGTTCCGTTCGAGTTGTGCTCAAAAGGTATGGGTGGAAAAATGAAAAAGACGAAGTCATCCAAAACTCATAAAGAGTGAAAAATATAAAATGTCATTGCATCAATCATGATTCAGTAATGAAAATGTTGGTGTCCTGCATCACACTCTCTTCAATGTCTATACCTTTTAGATATGAAAAAGATTCTGCTGTCCATTTGGAAGAACCTGGTGTGGACTCAAGCAGTAGGTGAAAAGAAAACTCTATATGACCAAACAGAATCTTACAGAATATTGCACACTAGTGTCACACCAATTACTGTTTAATGCCGACAATTTATTATGTACACATGTTGTATTCAATGTGTCTTTGATTACCTTCATCTTCTAATGCTTGTTCTGTCCTCTGCTGTTCCGTTCGAGTTGTGCTCAAAAGGTATGGGTGGAAAAATGAAAAAGACCAAGTCATCCAAAACTCATAAAGAGTGAAAAATATAAAATGTCATTGCATAAATCATGATTCAGTAATGAAAATATTGGTGTCCTGCATGACACTCTCTTCAGTGTCTTTACCTTTTAGATATGAAAAGGATTCTGCTGTCCATTTGGAACAACCTGATGTGGACTCAAGCAGTAGTTGAAAAGAAAACTCTACATGACCAAACAGAATCTTACAGAATATTGCACACTAGTGTCACACCAATTACTGTTTAATGCAGACAATTTATTATGTACACATGTTGTATTCATTGTGTCTTTGATTACCTTCATCTTCTAATGCTTGTTCTGTCCTCTGCTGTTCCGTTCGAGTTGTGCTCAAAAGGCATGGGTAGAAAAATGAAAAAGACCAAGTCAGCCAAAACTCATAAAGAGTGAAAAAAATAAAATGTCATTGCATAAATCATGATTCAGTAATGAAAATATTGGTGTCCTGCATGACACTCTCTTCAATGTCTATACCTTTTAGATATGAAAAAGATTCTGCTGTCCATTTGA